>NC_081521.1:15558291-15638291 GCF_030273125.1 Centropristis striata
ACTTTTCATGTTTTACATCAAAATACAAAACTGTGCATCTCTGATTAAAGCAACAACACCAAGAAACATCAAGAATAAGAGCGAGAGGCTGAATACGTCCAGTCAGAAGATTCACCTGCAGCAGCGCAATGTTTTAATTTCAATAAAGAAAAAATACTTTCCTAAAAGCCTTAAATAATTAAAATTAGAGAAATAAAAAGTGTTTGAGTTCACAATAAATCATAATTTTGGGGCCATTTTTGCAAAAACAGTCACTCAAAACAAAGGAGTGGCAAATTTTGGGAAATGTAGTTTTCAGTATGTTTGGGGGTTTGTTTGTTTGTTTGCAGGACTTGGAGGGATAATAGTTGATATTTTAGGTTCTGCTGCTTCAATTTTGACACTTTTCCTTATTCTTGTGAGTTTCTAAATGTACATAAATTTGAAAGGCCACTTAATACCAAACTTCAGACTTTTCTCTCTAAATTCTGCGACTTATTGGAACAAATTTACCATTTCAAACATGCAGAGTAACATCGATTTCCTTTAATTCCTGATGTTGCTGCTGAATGTTTTTGCTCTCATGACTTTATAAAACAAAGAAAAAGAGGGAAAAATTACGTTACATTCAGTTTTTTATTTCCATGTTCCATGATTACACTTTTTTTAATGGTTTTGTGAAAAAAAACCAAATAATTCAGTTTCAAAACACAGAACGCTTGTTGAAAAGAAACCTTGCTGTTCTCAGTTTTTCTTAGCTGAGGAGGAAACGGGGCCCCGCCCCTCGCAGCCTCCTCGGCCAATCAGAAGTGAGAATGAGGACTGGAATTATTCAGCAGGTTCATGACCTCCTCCTCCCTTTACTCCTCAGGCCAGAACTTTAAGACTGAAACTAATATTCAGAGCTTTCAGTCGACTTTATTTAAGCAGGCGGGGAAAGAAATCAGGAAAACCAGAAGCGGAACTGAGGAGAAGAAGCCGAAACATTTTGTCCCTTTGGTTTTCAGCTGCCGTACCTTTGTTTCTCCAGAGTGCAGGTGTTGACTGACTCCTGGGACAAACAGCTGCTTCCCAACATCCCTGCAGCTTTAAAAGCTGACTCACATGTAAACACCGAACAGCTGGGACAAAATAATTTAAAAAAACAACTTCTGAACTGGATGCATCCGCTTAAAGTTCTGGCCTTTAACAAGAAACTATAAAACAAATAAAAAAACAAAACAAGAACTAAAAGAAAAACAGCAATGTGAGAAAGCAGAAGGTAGAACCTGGAGCACCTGGAGACCAAGGCGCTTTAAACTAAACAACAGAAGCTGGATTTTTCCACTTTAGAGGCTGATCAGAAACCAACAGTGGAAGTTTTATGGTTTCAGGTCTTTTGCCGCATTTCCTCCACAAGGCTTGGTCCGGCAGCTCCGCTTGCTCCGGTTTTGGTTTTGCACCATGTTAATATCAGCTGGTAGGTATTAAGTAAGGTGTCCCTTAAAGCTCACAGCGCTGTACCTTAAGAAAACACATGCAAATACACAAAACACAAGCAAACTGAGAAAACATCATCAATTTGACAACACAAGAACAGCATTTAGAAAACGCTGCAAAGACCACAACACAACAGAAACATGATAATATCACCAACGTGTCCAGACGTGTGCATCATTTTTAAGTGTCCTCTGGAAACACTTCTGTTGTGTTGTGGTCTTTGCAGCGTTTTCTAAACGCTGTTCTTGTGTTGTCAAATTGATGATGTTTTCTCAGTTTGCTCGTGTTTTGTGTATTTGCATGTGTTTTCTTAGGCTGCAGCGCTGTGAGCTCTCAGGGCCACCGTACTTAAGGCTTCTTCATCTTCCTTTACATAAGAAATCATGTTTGACGCGGCGTTATTAGGTGTTCCTACTGGGATGTAACCTAAAGAAATGATCCGCTGATTTACTGACGCACGAGGCGACACAGAAGGTGTAACTCCACCGTCTGGCCACTGTGTGGAGTTGGCGCTGTTCCTACTGCGTACAACAGGTTCTTCTGTTTGTATGATGATAACAGCGACACGTTGAAGATGACGTCATGGCAGTTTTAACACTGAGGAACATCCTGTAGATGTAAGAGGTGGAGCTGGAAATAGAGCTGGCACCGGAGTGGAGCAGGAACCGGAGATTGAAGAGGACTTCACGGCAGTTTTAACACTGAGGAACAACCTGTAGCTCTAAGAGGCGGACTGGAACCGAACCGGAGCTGTAACCAGAGCAGAGCTGGAGCTACAACCGGAGATTGAAGATGACGTCATGGCAGTTTTAACACTGAGGACCAACCTGCAGCTGTAAGAGGCGGAACTGGAGCGGAGCCGTGCGGAGGAAACGAGGCAAACCTGAGCCGGCAAGCCGCAGACACACAAAGAAGAAATGTGATGACGTCGCAGCGCCCGGCGTACAGAAAGAGTCTGAGCAACTTTAACCACAAAGACCACCGCGCTCCCACGGTGATCACACAAACAACGTTTCCCTGGCAACAGACAGGAAGCAGGAGAGTTGGGCAGGGCTTCGTGAAATGTGGCGGCAGCAGGCTGGGGGGGGGAGCAGGGGAGGAGGGGCTATTGGTCCTTCTTTTCTTCTGTGTCCTCTTTAGGCTCAGAGTCCTCCGGAGGAGTCTCCTCGTACCTGAGGTGGAGGAGGAGGAGGAGAGAGAAGAGGAGGAGAGGGAGAGAGAAGAGGAGGGGAGGGAGAGAGAAGAGGAGGAGGAGAGAAACAAATGTTTCCATGTTCAGTAAAATCAGTCAGAACTTCTCCAGGATTATTTTCATTATTTGCAATAAATGAAAAATAAATTTAAAAGCTCTGTTGATTAACTGAATAAAACACAGCAGACATGGAATTTCATTTAAATTCAAATACTAAATAAACACGTAAAAATATAATAAATACGGCATAAACAGGCATACACAAACACACACACACATATACACACAAATACACATACACATATATGTCTATATATATTTAAATAAAAATGGAAAGAAATTAGCAAAATAATTAAGGCAATAAAGATATAAATAAATGTAAATCTAATTTTATAAGCGTGCCAATAAATATTCTTTATTTTTTTTAAAAAGGGAATAAAGAGTAAAATGAATGTGAAATAGGAAAGAAATGTCCCCAGAATAAATAAATAGCTAATGGATTGTCACATTTTTCAAATGATCAACATTTTCATTTAAAATAATGTTCATTATATATTTTTAATATACTATTATAAATTTATTGTTGAAATTATTATTATCATTCATTTTTGTATAATGTCTCAGCAGGACTGAAGGAATCCGAGAAGCAAAACGTTTAAACGGAAGGATCCTGTCAGAGGGAGGGCTGATTACCTGCCCAGGTGAGACAGGAAGGGGAGGGGCTAAAGAGAGGGGCAGGCCTCTACATGGAGGTGGGCTGTAACCTGCGCCGGCGGGGGGAGGAGCCTGTCACCATAGAGACAGCATCCATGGAGCTCGCCAGGCTGGCAGGTGAACCACTGACGGTCGGGAAGGACGTGAGTCTGGGAGAGCCAGGGAGGACCTCCTCTGATGACTCATAGCTAACCAGGAGGAGCAGGAGGAGGAGGAGACGCAGGGGGGGAGGAGGAGAGTGGGAGAGAGAAGGAGAGAAGAGAGGAAGAGAGAGAGGAGACAGGGAGAAGAGGAGGAGAAGACAAGGAGGAGGCGCAGAGGAGAGAGGGAGGAGAAGAGGAGGAGGGGAGGAGATGCAGGGGGAGGGAGGAGAAAAGAGAGGAGGGAGGGAGGGCGGAGGGGGTGAGAGGAGAAGAGGGAGGAGGAGGAGGGGGTGAGAGGAAAAGAGGAGGAGAGGAGACAGGGAGGAGAGAAGAGGAGGAGGCGGCGCAGGGGGGAGATGGAGTGGAGGGAGGGAGGAGGAGGAGGAGGGACGAGAGGAGGAGAAGAGGAGGAGAGAAGACAAGACAGGGAGGAGGAGGCACAGGGGGAGAGACGGAGAGGGAGGAGGAGACAGAGAGGAGAGGAAGAGGAGACAAGGAGGAGAGAAGACAAGGAGAAGAGAAGGAGGAGAGAGATGAAAGAAAGGGGGAGGAGAGGAAGAGTAAGAGAGAGAGTAAGTTCTTTATCTTAGACTCTAAAAGTTTTAAAGCTACTACAGAGATCTAAAATACTGAAGAAACGAGAGGGACGGAGGACGAGAGGAGAGAGGAGAGGAGCAGGTGGAGAGAGAGGAGAGGAGAGGAGGCGGTGAGATAGAGGGGAGGAGAAAGAGAGGGAAGTTGAAGGGAAAGTCACTGAGGGACTGAAGGAAACAAAATGATGAATCCGGAGAGAACAGAGACGTGAACGACTGATTTCAGAGACACCATTGACCCCTTTCATAGTGCGATCCTGCAAATGTCCCACTAGGCGAAGTGATACTCTGTCCTTTCATAGTGCAGTCTGGCATCAGGAATCAGGTGGAGGAGACGATATGTGAAACAGAGCAGCAGCAATGCTAACAGTTAGCTCTGTAGCAGTACAGTGTGTATGTGCTGCAGCAGCATGTGTTCACTTAGCTACCTCCGTTTGTTTACAACAAGCACCGGACACTGTGCACAGTTGGCATACCGGTTTGTTTTACGATCAGCGGCGGACACCACTTGTACAGTTAGTGATTGGATAACTATGTGGAGGTGTGTGTTAAACGTCACGTGCAACGTCAAATATCCCGCTTCGCCCCGATGGCCCGTTCATAGTGGTCCCGCTTCCAACAGTCCCACCACTGTTCCTCCTCTGTGACCTCTGGAGGCGGAAAATTGGTGGGATCTTTTGATCCCGGCATCCCGCTTCGGGCGTGTTCATAGTGGAGGTGAGACGTTACAGAGCCGTAAATGTCCCGGCATGAAATGGCACTATGCAAGGGGCTACTGTGAGGAGGACAGACAGACAGACAGACAGGAGGACAGACAGACAGACAGACAGACAGTCTGCTCTACGAACATCACAAGCTCCCAGAAATGTAAAGACGTGGTGGTTTGTTCCGTGTTATAAGACAGTAACTGTCTGCTCAGAAGTGTGCCGAGTCAGCTGACAGACAAACACTTCTGTCACAGTTAGTTATCCATAAATCTGATTTATTTAACATTTTATTGACTCATCACTTCTCCGGCCTATAGGGGGCACAACTCACCAGCAGAGACACTTCCTGGAGTCAAATTAATATCTGATCAATAACCTGATCAATAACGTAAGAGCTGTAAATCAATGGATATTATTTATTAGGGAGATTTTAAATGGGTTGTTGAACAGTTTAAGGAGTTTTTTTAAGAGGCTGAAATGCAAAAAGTTACCAGAAACATTTTGATAATTTAAGATATAAATTAAAGAAAGCTTTCATGTTATTTTTTGGTCAATTTTATGGGTTTATACGACTGAATTAGTCTGAAGCTGAATAAAGAGATTTAATGTTAACAGATCCAATAGTTCAGCAGATCAGCTCATATATGGAAGGTATCATGCATTTTATGACTAAAGCATGAAACTTGCTCCATGGATTCCATAGACCATGAAGTTTATTTTCATACTTGGAGGCATTTCAGATTTGAGGGTTAGGGTTAGGGTTAGGGTTAGGGTTACAAGGGTACAAGGCAACAAATTTCAGGCTGTGAAAACTGGATCTTGTTTACCTTTTTGCAGGCATAAAAGTGGTAAACATCAATTAGTTTTATTTATATGCTCTTATTACACATATACTGCACAGAACTTCTGCAAAGTATATTTTTAAAATTGAGCCAAATTGAGGCCTTAAACTAAATTTTCTTACAGCAAAAAGCATCTTTATTAGAACAAAGATATACATGGTTATAATGCAGAGTGATGGGGCGAAAAATGGGAAAATGCTATACTGTGGTCAACGACCTCTCAAGGTCACCAGAGGTCAAATTAAAACTGTCTCCATGTCTAAAATACAACCTTTGGGTATGAAGATTGTACATGTACATCATCTGCAGCTTTAAAAGTGGTGAATGATTTTATCCAGGCATTGGATTGCAAAAAATATTGTGCAGCCCTTTTTATTGATTTATCGAAGGCTTTTGATAAAGTAGACCATAACGTCTTGGCAAACAAACTTTTTAATATTGGTCTTTCTGAACATGCTGTTGGTTGGTTCTCCAATTATTTATTGTCAAGAACACAATCTGTCCAGGTTTCCGGCTCTTCCTCTGCCTTCCTCCCTGTGTCAAAAGGTGTGCCCCAGGGCTCCATCCTTGGCCCTTTTTTGTTCTCGCTGTACATTAATACTTGTGACCATGTATCAAATGCCTCATTTCATTTCTATGCAGATGATACAGTAATTTATTGTTCATCCCCTTCCCTAGTTCAGACCCTTCAATACTTGCAATCTGCTTTTGATGTAGTTCAATCCCATCTAGTTGAACTCAGATTGGTATTTAATGCGGTGAAATCAAAACTTATGATCTTCTCAAATGGTAAAGATTTGAAATCCAATTTTCCAAAGATAATGAAATTGAAATGGTCAGGGCTTATAAATATTTAGGGATCACTATTGATCAGAAGCTGTCATTTAATATTGAAAGCCTTGTGACAAAACTGAAACTACAATTAGGATTCTTTTTCAGAAACAAGTCTTGCTTCTATGAGTCAAGGAAATATTCTTGCCTCTACTGGACTACGGTTATCTGTTTTTTATGAATGCTACTAATCAGAGCCTTAAGAAGTTGGACTGTGTTTATCATTGTGCTCTGCGTTTCATAACTGGCTTTGGAAATCACACACATCACGGCTGAAATGCCATCTTTGTAAGTTCGCAGGCTCTCTCATTGGTTTGTTTTTATCTATAAATCTATTCTTGGGCTGCTTCCCTCTTACCTGTGTGCAAACATGGGTCGGAACCAAACTCAACATGGTCTACGCTCTTAAAATACTGAACAGATGCTGGTGCCAAGAGTGAGAACTGAGTTAGGTAAAGAAATGAAGGAAAATGTTCTTAGTTCTGTTCTGTTTCAGCCTCAAAGATCAGAGACTGAAGTGTATGACTTTTTTAAATTAAAAGTAACGTGACTACATTTTAAAGACCTTTCAAAATCGTATTTAAGACATTTTCTGAGATTTTAAGAGAATTTTAGACATTTTATAAGGCCTTACATTCAAATTTTTGGATTTTAGACATTTCAAGGCCTTAAATTCAAATTATTGGATTTTAGATATTTTGAGACCCAGTGGATACCCTGATCAGGGACGACTATCTCCTTTGATCATAGACATAAAAATACAGATTTGTGACACATTAAAGAATGGCAGTCATTAGAATAAACGGAGACTCACCTGAACATCTCTGTGAGCTCTCCTTTGATCAGCGCTACGATGACGGGGAATCCCACGCAGGCCGGGACCAGGTACAGGAGAGCAGGCTACACACACACACACACACACACACAGACACACACACACACACACACACACACGGTCACAGTTAGTGGTGTTGATCAGCCCAGCCTGCTGCTCATTGTTCAAACTGAAACTCACAGCTGCAAAAAAACTGAGAAATTAATATTTAGGAAACTTTCTGTGCAGGTTTTCAGGTTTTAGGAGGTGGTTTTGAGTTTCTCTCAGGTGGAGAGCTCTGAGCCGTCCCACAAAAAGATCATTATCTGAAAATGATTTTCCCTGACACTAGTTGCAAACAGCCCTCGACAGGCTCAGACTGCAGACTGTAGGGGTTTCTGAAACAGCAATACCAAGACAGGTCAGTAGGGGGTGATAGTACTCCGTTCAGTACTCCAGGTGTCATTAACTAACTCTCCATCGTCTCCGCCTCAGCACCTGCCTCCCTGAGCTCAGCTGGACTCTGCAGCCCCACTCTACTTCTGACTGGACAGTAATGTTAGTGTGAGTGAGGCAGAGCTGCGTCTCATGCCATTGGTAGGCCAGCTCATTAACTCAAACTAGGTCTTTAAATGTAGGCCTTTTTCTTTTCCCACACCGGAGAGATCCGACTCGGTGCAGTGCACTTGAAGCGCTGGGGACCAGTTGCTGGTGTTTGGACTCTCTGCAGGAACTCTGGTTCCACAGAGACACCACTCTGCTGGGCTCAACCACTCCTGGTCAGCTTTAATAAGAACGTTATCTACGTCCATAGTGATGCTGACTCAGAGTCAGGAGCAACATTTGTAAAGAGACACTAAACCTGTCATCGTGCCGTTCGGCTACATTGCCGGAAAGATCTGTGCCGCAAAACCACCAGACTCATTACCAGCTTTTCCCCTCATGCCATCAGACTACTCAACAACCTCAGTAAACCACCATGATCATGACACAAACAAAGACTGCCAAAATAACTTAAAATAACCCAACATTCTGCACTATTCTCTTTAAATGCAGAATAGCATACATGTTTACAAGTGCATCTCCATGCTGCTCTGCACTTTGCACTTTTCTACATTGCATCTTAATTATAGCACCTCAATAACATACACTCACTCAGATATGAGGACGGCCAGCTCTAGGCAGATTTAAACAAGTGCCATACTGCTTCCATTTCTTATTGATGGATTAAACTGAACTTTGTGGGATGTCCAATGAGTTGACATTTTTTTGTAGCCATCTCCTGACTTATACTTTTCAATGATCTTTTCTCTGAGTTGCTAGGAGTCTTCTTTTGTCTTCATGTTACAGTTGTAGCAGCAATAGTGATGAACCAGAGACTGGACCTCCCAGACACAGATGTTTTTATACTACGATCACTAAATGGTGATCTCCGTTTCACTAACTGTGACACTGCTGCATCAACTAGCTGGAACTTTGTTGAATTAGTTCAGTTACTTTAAAGGGGACGAATACTTATGCAATCATTTATTTTACCTTATAGATTTTTAATTAATTGATACTATTTTGTAAAAATCTGTTTTCACTTTGTTATTAAAGAGTGTTTTTTTGCAAATTCATTTTAAAAAGGCCAAATTACATTGGCCATGATTTCATGTGTAAAAGCAACAAAAGGGTGAAACATCCAAGGAGGTGAATACTTTTTATAGGCAGTGTACCTCAAAAACTGACTGCACTCTGCACACTGAGTTTTCTTTATATAACTTATAGGTCCATTATGTGTGTATATGTTGTTTCCATTTGTTGTTGTCTGCTTGCTTGGGATCATCAGATCGTGACCTCTGACCTCTCCCCTCGTACCTGTGCGTGTTTGAAGGTGTGCATGACGAAGATGGTGAGTCCCAGGCCGAAGATGTAGGCCAGGAAGCTGGAATAGAAATACGTCCTGCTGTTCTTCTTCAGGCTGCAGGAGGAAACAGAGTCAGTCAACGATAGAGTCCACATGAGACCAAGACAGACTCCTTCACCTGAGGACAGGAGAGTATGTGTGTGTCTGTTGAGAGAGAGAGAGAGAGAGAGAGAGAGAGAGAGAGAGAGAGAGAGAGAGAGAGAGAGAGAGAGAGAGAGAGAGAGAAGAGAGAGAGAGAGAGAGAGAGAGAGAGAGAGAGAGAGAGAGAGAGAGAGATGAGAGAGAGAGAGAGAGAGAAGAGAGAGAGAGAGAGAGAGAGAGTGTGTGTGTATGTGTGTGTGTGTATGTGTGTCTGTGTGAGTGAGTGAGTGAGTGAGTGAGTAAGTGTTAGTGTTACCTGACGTCGAAGCGTAGCAGCAGGGCGATGAAGATTCCTGGGATGACGATGTCTCCCAGACCCAGCATGGCAAAGTTACTGGCCTCCAGTCCTCTCTCCAACAGGTCCTGAGGGAACACCACTGGGGGGACAGAGACAGAGAGACAGGGTGAGGACAAAGACTAAAGACAGAGACAGGCTGAGGATAGACTGAAGACAATCAGCACTCACATTTGATTGGTGCTTCAAAGGATTTGGCCACTGTTACCATGACGTTGGTCCAAACACCTGCGGGGGAGGGGGGGGGAGAGAATCAGAAATGATGTAACTTGTCTGCAGGGATGTAAAGGTGTGTTCAAGGTCTCTTAATTTAGAGTATTGTCATGACATGTCCTCTATTTCTACACATGCATACTGTGTGTGCCTCTGCTCAGCTGGTTAAATATATTCTCCTGCAGAACACCAACATTTCTAAGCATTTTTTTCTCCCATCATTGACCAACTTCACTTTGAGCATCCTGAGTTCTTTCTGAACGTCTACATGTGTGTTTTGTGAAGAAAAATGAAGAAATTGTCTTTTTAGAGCGATCAGAAGAAACTGGTACCTCTGCTATCCTCCAGTAATGTTCCCTCCATTTTAACATGGCGGTCTATTGAGGCTGTTTGTGCATGTTGGTGGATCATCTGTGCATCCTTCACCCAAACTATAACTGACAGCTTTAGCAGACCAATGCAAGTGAGAAGACCAATTTTCCTACGTTTCTATGAATGAATTATTTCTGTAGTGACATCTGCGGCCTTGAGCGCAGTTTCCAAATGTATTTTTTGACAAATTTTTTCTCTCCCTCTACACTCTAGAGATGATGTCATCCACTCTAGCCTCTCCATAGGGTAACATTGGGGGGATTTTTTGGTGTGTTTTTGCAAATAATCCGTAAAAAAAAACGTTTTGCCTTAACCCTTAGAAAAGTCATAGCACACTTGTCTAGGCGAGCCGGTCAATTTGATACCTTTTTTGTGTATGTGCGAACCAAAACTCAGAGAGGAGTAGTCGACCGAAAAAAAACACGGAAAGAGACAGAAGAATAATAGGAAGAAGTCCGGTGGATAGTATATAGTGTGCTCTACAAGCACACTCAAACTTATTGAAATAATGAACTGTAGAGTGACGGACATGTGATAAAATAAGACGTGCTCACCCAGAAGACGTCGTAGACGAACAGCCCTCCCAGCAGGATGCAGCCAGTGCTGACGTTGTTCAGGTGCAGCAGCTCCACGCCGTTCAGGGCGAACGCCAGGCCGAACAGGTTATTGGCTATCCAGTGCTGTGATGTCACAAAACACAGGCAGGTTATTGGCTACCCAGAGCTTTGATGTCACAAGTTATTGCAGAGAAACACCAGCTGCAAAAGGAACAAATCACTCCAAAATTGGATTGATAAAAATATAATTTACTTAAAAGATGTATTTAACCCTAATGGCCAACTACTTAATTATGAAGACTTTCTTATACAGAAAGCATTCCCTATAAAACTTAAAGACTTTAGCTCAGTAATAAAGTCCATGCCCAGCGGAATGATATAATTAATGAAAAGCTATAAAATCAGAATGTGCAACATACAATTATTAATGTTCTTTATATAAATGGTGTTGACTATACTGAGTAAAAACGTGAACTAATAAACATATCACAGAATGTTTCTACAATGCTAAGAAAATAACACCTAGAGGGAAATTCTTTTGGAATGCTATTTTTATGGGATAATGATTGGCATAAAGCCTTGTTTGTTCCTTTTAGATTCTGTGTCACAAATAAAATCAGAGAATTACAATTTTAAATGCTACATAACATAAACCCATCTAAGGCATATATATATCAACATTCCTTGACATAGATAACAAACGTACCTATTAAACCAAACCTGTAAAATGTAACTCATTTATTTTATGGTTGCCCATATTGTAGTAGTACATTTTGGAAATAACTTGAGAACTATATGCGGTGTAAAACAAAACATAAAATCAACATTGAAGGAAAAAAAACATTACTTATTTTGAATACAAAGAAAATAAACTATGTATTATTGTCAACCTCTTTATTTTATTAGGGAAATTTTACATGCATAAATGTAAATTTATCACTATCATTTAAGCTGTTTTTGATGCATTATTATTTTAAGTCTCTTAAGTTAATTTTTATTAAGAAATGTATATCTATAATGAATATCCATGTAGATATTTTCAACCAATAACCTGTAACAACAGTTATAACTAGAACTTTCATTTTATATGCAAGATTACAAGTCTGTCACACCAAAGTTTTATTTCTATTTTTTCCCCTTGACCCTTACTATACTATCATATGTTATTATGCTGGTATTATGTTACTATTGCACAATGTGAACTGGTATGACTGAATTCTTGTTTGTATTGCAACTTTCAATATAAATTGAAGAAAAAATGGAAACATCAGCTGCAGGCACAGAGACCCCGGTGATACTGTGGCTGATACTTCACCTTCTTGAGCAGGTACCAGACCCCCACCACGCTGCTGATGAGCAGACACACCAGGTTCTTGGTGTCAAACTCATAGTTGACTATTTCTGCAGAGAGACACACAGAGATGTATTTAATGTTTAGATTTAAATATACAGAAAATATAAACTTTATCCAGCGTCCTCCTCCTGGTTGGTCTGAACACAGCAATCACTGAGGATGCTTTGCTTCATTAGAAACTTTATCCTGCGTCAGATTGAAGATGTTTTCTGTTTCAAATTTGTGGAGGTGAAGGGTCGAGTGTATGAGGTGACAGAACAGGTCTAGCTGCTTTTGTATTTGTTGTTTTAAACGTTCCCTAGAGCAGATTTTTACATTTGGATGCCGTTGTGCCATTTTTAGGACATTTTAATGTGCTATGCATCAATACAACCACAATCTCATAGTCTAATAATCTGTATTGACTTGTGATTGACTTGTGTCCATACCAATGAAATAAATTGCTTAAAAGTACAAAAAAAGCACAAAAAATGAAAATCTGTTGGAGTTCTTTACACATTATTCTAAATAGAGAAACATCACAGCTGTATCTCTCAAAAGTGTAAATGGAAAAAAATGTAATGAAATCCTTTTAAACTACAGGAGATTTAATCTGAGTGTGTTCATAACTTTCTGTTTGAGATACACCCATATTTTATAAACTATAACCAAGAGATTAAATGCACATTGAGTACATATGCAAAAAACAGCATGTGCATCAAAATAACCTTTATTATAATAGTTCAATCCAATCTTTATGTGTGTAGTGTGTGTATCGTGTGTAGGGAGTGTGTAGTGTGTGTGTGTGTGTGTGTGAGTGTTTCTGTGAAAGTTTTGTTGTGTTGTTTTTACTGGATTCCTACAAACCCACTAGTGTAGGAAACAGTGCTGCATGTGTGAAAAGCTAAATCCTTCAGTTTTATCTGCAAAAAGAATTATTTGCTCTCTTATTTGGTTGCAATTCTACCAGCATTTTAAAAATAGAAATGCATATGAGCTGGCTGACTGGCCATTGTGACAGCTCCTCTACCTGCTGATAAACTGAGGTCCTGCAGTGTTTTGCAGCAGTCCTCACCTTCTTTGGACTCCCCGGAGCCCTGAGTGAAGAGCAGCTGGTACTGCTTGTTGGAGAAAGAATCTGGAAAGATTCTGGACATCAGAGGACTGAGACACAGAACCAAGAAGACAGTTTATACACTTCCGACATCTGCAAGACTGAATGAATGAACTGTCCTCTGTTAGAGGACGCTGTGTTACCTCATGGTGTGAGACAGAGCCAGCACGCCCAGCCCGAAGAAGTAGACGGACAGCAGCAGGTTGATGTACTCCTGAGAAAACACCTGCAGCACAAACATCACACTGAGTCCAAGCTAGAGCTAGGCGATATGGCCCCCAAAAAGATTATCACCATACTTCAGGGTATATTTGCGATAACGATATTCTTGACGATATTACAAAAGACTGAAAAATATATAGAAAATTATTTTTTTAGTCTGTATAAATGAATAAAAACTAAGAATAATACTCTTGACTCTTGAGTATTAGCAAATAATTAAAAAATAACCATCTAGGGGGAGAAAATGTTGTACTTTTTAATTACAATGTGATCTATTCCAGTTTGAGAGCTAAATGTGAGCAATCACTTCACATAACACTTCCTCTAGGACATGGAGCAGCCAGACAGCGTTAAAAACAGCTGGCTAGGGGGGTCCAGGGTCATGCCGCCCTTAGAGGATTTGTTTTCATAAAAGCCCAAATTTGGTGCCTCTCAGACATTCTGATGCCACTATCCATCATATACACTGATCTTATCATTGCATATTTTAATGAAATATTGTAAAAGGAGAATAAGCGTTCTAGTACGTTTTCTTTAAGGCATCTTATTTTGACACCTCTGCTGAGCAATGGCAACACAACGCAAATAATTTTATATTTTGAATAGTGTAAATATACTTTCATGTGCTGTGCTAACGTCACATTTCAAGTTACTGAGAGTCTAGGTAATTAATGGAAACCCTTACGGCAAGAAGTAGGAATGTTGCCAATATCATGATATGCATTTTTTTTATTTAAAAAAATTATATCAGTATAATCGTGAATGATACCACCCCCCCACTCCCCACCCCCCCCGGCTCCACCAGGCCCCTGCAGCAGGGCACAGGAAACCCTGCTTACCTTGAAGAACAGGTAGAGTCCGAACAGCGTGCAGCTGGCGATGATGGGGAACCTGGCGGCGTCGCGGCCCGTGATCGTCTCCGGCATGTCGGACGCGTTCTGACAGAGGAACAGACACAGAGACGATCTGAAGAGGCTTCATAAAAACAAACTCCATAATATCAGTCACTTAAACCAAGAAGAAGCACGACAGCTTTAGAAACAAGCTCAAACTGGGTTAGTCTTTAGAACATAAAGTATTAGTCATCATGCGTTAGACTTAGTGCAAAACTAATATTTTGGTTTATTAAGACTTTGGTGTAATTTCTATAAGTGAGAGCAACATTGTTCAAACCAAACTAAAAACTGTCCAACTACAAACTATAAACCTTCGTTTTAAGAAGAAGAGCTGCCAGCAGGCTGTGGTGCTCACACAGACTCAAACTGGATTAAAATTATTTAACTGTGTCTCAAACACTGAGCTGTATAATAAACAGCTGACATCAAACACTTCTGCTGGTGCTTCGTCACGAGCCCTTCAGGACGTAAACTTCACGTCTATAAACATGAATTACTTTATTAATCCCACAATGGGGAAATTCAGCCTCTGCATTTAACCCATCCTTCTTTACACACAAGTGAACACACCATGCAAGCAGCAGTGGGCAGCACATTACTGTGCCCGGGGAGCTGTGTGGGGGGTTAGGTGCCTTGCTCACTGGGCACTTCAGTCCTTGAGCTGTCAGTCCTGGGATTCGAACCAGCGACTAACGTTAGCGTGCTAACATTAGCCGGTGATTGATAGCATGCTATCGATAGCGTGCTAATATTAGCACGCTAACGCTAACACGCTATCGATCACTGGCTAACGTTAGCACGCTCTGATCAGCTGCTAACGTTTTATTTTATTATCTTTAAATAACGTGATAATATCAAGCGTGTCAAGACGGGTGCATCATTTTTAAGTGTCCTCTGGAAACACTTCTGTTGTGTTGTGGTCTTTGCAGCATTTTCTAAATGCTGCGCTTGTGTTGTCAAATTGATGAAGATGTTTTCTCAGTTTGCTTGTGTTTTGTGTATTTGCATGTGTTTTCTTAAGTTGCAGTGCTGTCAGCTCTCAGGGCCACCATACAAAACTCTCTGCAGAGGTTTGTTTTACAACTGCAAAAAGCTCTCATAGTGGCGATTGTTTTATGTTTCCTGGTGAAGTGAGCAGTAAAACATGTCATGTGTCACAGTGAGTCGCTCTGAATGTGACTTCAGCTGGTGTTTCTCTTTTCACAGCAGCTAGAAAGAAGCTGTGGCCTGCTGCTCACTGCAGGACAACATTCACACATGAAAACTCTCCCTCAAATCTAAAGATGACTGAGAATAAACTGTTTTTACTCACAAGTCAAAATGTGAGATTCAGTGTTTGAAGTCCACGTCTCTAAAAGGAGACGAGAGTTTGAGGTGACTCTGCGGACACCCTGAGTAAACAGTCAGGAAAAGTGGAAGACAGCAGTGAGCAGAGTGTGGAGGGCTTTTACTTTGAAAGAGCAGCTGTCTTCCTCTACTCGGCTGAACGGCTTCGACAGGTTTCCACTCAAGACAAGGAAAGTCTAAACTGAAACTCTGAGTTCTCTGTAATTCACAACTCATATCATGTTAGTTTGAATTTGAAACTGTTTTCTTTTAACTATGTTTTTATCAATTTTGACATTTCCATTCAGCTTTTCCTCTGTGATGCTTGAAAAACTGAATAAAAACTATATTCTCCTCCATCTGCTCCCTCAGGACGGAGGAGGAGAGAGGGAGGAGGAGAGAGGGAGATGAGGAGGAAGAGGGAGAGGAGGAGGATAAAGAGAGGGAGAGAAGAGGAAGATGAGGAAGGAGTAAAGAGGAGGAGAGAGGGAGATGAGGAGGAGGAGGAGGTGAGAGGGAGAGGAGGAGGACGAGATAGAGGAGGAGGTTAAAGAGAGGGAGAGAAGAGGAAGATGAGGAAGGAGTAAAGGAGTGAATAGAAGGATGAGGAGAGGAGGAGGAGGAGGAGGAGAGGAGAGGGAGAGGAGGAGGAGGAGGAGGAGAGGAGAGGGAGAGGAGGAGAGAGGTGGAGGATGAGAGAGAAGAGGAGGAGAGAGAAGAGGAGGAGGAGAGAGGAGGAGGAGGAGAAGAGGATGCTCGCTGCTTCATTCTGACAGTGAGTAAACCAGTGCAGCAAGTTAAAAACTTTATAAAGATGACTTTATGCACCTCATGCAGAAGAGTTGAAAATAAAACAAAACTGCAAAATATGAGGGAAATGCCTTTGTTGCTCTTCAAGAGTTAATAACTGTCTGAACCCCAATGAGCTGATTCTTTTTACATTCTCCTCTGTGTCCTTTTTTCTCACTGCAACATATAAAATCTCTATAAATCTATAAGCAGCTCTATGGAATCAGCACAATCAGAACAACTCAAACATGTCTTTGTGCAGAATAACTTTTCAGAAAAAAAGTTGAATTTCTCTGATAAATGTTTTTTTTTTAAATTGTAATAAAACAGAATTGATATATAAACACTTTTCCAAGTGCTCACAAGTGTCACAAATATCACTAAAAACTACACAAAATTACTAAAAAAGGATGCGTAAAATGACTAAAAGACACAAAATTACAAAAAAAAGGAATAAAAAAAATTGTTTCTGTACATATTGTTCATATTGAAGTATTGTCATGTTTCCAGCCTCTCCTGTCCTCTCTGCTCTGTGTAAACAGCCTCTCCTGTCCTCTCCTCTCTGCTCTGTGTAAACAGCCTCTCCTGTCCTCTCCTCTGTGCTCTGTGTAAACAGCCTCTCCTGTCCTCTCCTCTCTGCTCTATGTAAAGAGATTTTTTTAGTCACAGTTCATTTGTCACGTGACCGTTGGTCTCAGCAGAATCAATCGTGTCTTCAGTGTCTCTGAGGAGCAGAATTTAATGTTTTTAACAGGATCTGGTTAGTGCAAACGCTTTATTTTAAATGACACATGTAGAATGAAGAGATTCTGACATAAATATCAACATTTAACACAAGTTTTGGTCACTTTTTTTTACTGATGATCCGTTCAAGGACCGTCGGAAAGTTCAAAATCTGACGATGATCCCTGTTTTTGTCTGTTTCTTTCTATGATAAACGGAGGATTTTTGGCGATTTTTTAAAGAAAACAAACTTTTTCAGGGGGTTAAAATGTCTCTTAAGAACTTAACCTTTGTTATACGATTGGTTGAGTTTTTATTTACATTATCCAAAATGTTTCTAACAATTTTCAAACCCAGAGAAATCAGTTATTTTAATTAGGAACACGTCATATCGCCTTTCATATCTTTGTGTCTGCCTGAAGTGCAGATTTAAGCCACATTTTTATCATAACCTGGTGGGTTTTTTAAATCTGTTTTAACCAAATTTTAGGAATTTTGGCTTTCTTTGGCAGAATTTATAGTTTTTAACAGGATCTTTTGACAGAAATATCAAAAATTTAAGCTTTGTTTTGGTCACTTTTTCCTCACAGAAACGTCTGAACGACTATCCGTTCAAGGAGTGTGGGAAAGTTCAAACTCTGACGATAATGTCTGTTTTTACAGTTTCTGTCCATGAGAAACGGTGCATTTGTTAAAGGAACAAACTTTCAGAGGTTTTTTTAATGGTTAATGCAGGTGCTGTCGTGTTGGTGCTGTGTGTGGATTTGCTCTCAGCAGCTCTCATACTCACTCTGAACCCAGTATCGTAATCATTTTCTCCGAGCTCCTACAGACAGACAGACAGGCAGACAGGATGGATGGACAGACAGATGTGTACAGACAGACAGGGAGAGAGAGGGATCAGATCAAAGAGGACGACTTGAAGCAAGGGCCCCAAAATTAAATGAACCCAACAGGAAACAAATTATCATGGCTGAGTTCTGAGAGGAAAACGGTTTTAAATGGATTAAATGTTATTTGACCTCATTATAAAGACGGCCGACAGAGAAGAGAGGGACAGGGAGAAAGAAGAGAGAAAGAGAAGGAGGAGTATGGCATTCAGCAAGGTCCAGGAGCTGGATTCAAACCTGGCTACAGCTGAGAAACACCAGAGAAACACCTGAGAAACATCCCAAAAACACACGAGACACCCGAGAAACACACGACAAACACTTGAGAAACGTCTGTGAAACACCAGAGAAACACCTGCGGAACACCAGAGAAACACCCGAGACACACCCGAGAAACGGTCTGTGAAACACCTGAGAAACACCCAAGAAACAGAGAAACACCCGAGAAACGGTCTGCGAAACACCCGAGAAACGGTCTGTGAAACACCTGAGACAAACCTGAGACACACCCAAGGAACGGTCTGCGAAACACCTGAGAAACACCCGAGAAACACCCGAGAAACGGTCTGCGAAACACCCGAGAAACAGAGAAACACCCGAGAAACGGTCTGCGAAAAACCTGAGAACACACCCGAGAAACGGTCTGCGAAACACCTTAGAAACACCCGAGAAACGGTCTGCGAAACAACCGAGAAACAACAGAGAAACACCCGAGAAACGGTCTGCGAAACACCTGAGAAACACCCAAGAAACGGTCTGCGAAACACCAGAGAAACACCCGAGAAACACCTTAGAAACACCCGAGAAACGGTCTGCGAAACACCTGAGAAACACCCGAGAAACACCCGAGAAACAATCTGCGAAACACCAGAGAAACACCCGAGAAACACCCAAGAAACACCAGAGAAACGGTCTGTGAAACACCAGAGAAACGGTCTGTGAAACACCTGAGACAAACCTGAGACACACCCAAGGAACGGTCTGCGAAACACCTGAGAAACACCCGAGAAACAACAGAGAAACACCCGAGAAACGGTCTGCGAAACACCAGAGAAACACCCGAGAAACGGTCTGCGAAACACCTTAGAAACACCCGAGAAACACCCGAGAAATGGTCTGCGAAACACCCGAGAAACACCTGAGACACACCCGAGAAACAACAGAGAAACGGTCTGCAAAACACCGGAAAACCAACAGAGACACACCCAAGAAACGGTCTGTGAAACACCTGAGAAAACACCCGAGAAACAACAGAGAAACGGTCTGTGAAACATCTGAGAAAACACCCGAGAAACACCCAAGAAACAACAGAGAAATGGTCTGCGAAACACCCGAGACACACCCGAGAAAGGGTCTGCGAAACACCAGAGAAACACCCGAAAAACGATCTGCAAAACACCAGAGAAACACCCGAGAAACGGTCTGCGAAACACCTGAGAAACACCAGAGAAACACCTGAGACACACCAAAAAAAACACCCGAGACACACCAAAGAAACACCCGAGACACACCAAAGAAACAACAGAGAAACAACAGAGAAACAACAGAGACACACCCGAGAAACGGTCTGCGAAACACCTGAGAAACACCTGAGAAACAACAGAGAAACGGTCTGCGAAACGTCTGCGAAACACCTGAGAAACACCCGAGAAACGCCCGAGAAACAGTCTGCGAAACACCTGAGACACACCTGAGACACACCTGAGAAAACACCCGAGACACACCTGAGAAAACACCCGAGAAAACACCCGAGAAAACACCCGAGAAAACACCCGAGAAAACACCTGAGAAACAACTGAGAAACAACAGAGAAACGGTCTGCAAAACACCAGAGAAACACCCGAGAAACAACAGAGACACACCCGAGAAACGGTCTGCGAAAAACACCTGAGAAACACCTGAGAAAAAACCAGAGAAACAACAGAGAAATGGTCTGCGAAACACCTGAGACAAACCTGAGAAAACACCCGAGAAACACCCGAGAAACACCCGAGAAACAACTGAGAAAACAACCGAGAAACACCCGAAAAACACCAGAGAAACAACCAAGAAACACCCGAGAGCCATCACCAGCTGTCACACTCACTAAATAATCATATTTTCTAGGACATGGCGATATATATCATCTACGATAATATCGTTAACGTTGTTTTGACGATGTGCAATTTTACATTATCGACTATTTATAATATCTCAAAAAGAACAACAAACAATGCAGAGAGGTAGAGGAGAGGTGCATGAAAGTTTGTTTGAAAGTCACTTTGTTAACAATATTAAGAAAGGATGATGTGCCACTTGTTTGCTCGTGCTTTTTTGCAGCACAATTTATCTCGGAAGAGAGAGAAGCTGAATGTTTACCTATTTAATGTCTCTAAATTGAAGTTCAACTGTTTCTTGAATGCTTCAGTTTAAAGAAAACAAACAAGAGCTGTTGTTCTGAAACATTGTGTCCATCCATAGATATCCTGGTAGGCAAGAATAATTTTAACAGCTTTTTTGGTAAATATATCACATTTTAAAAAAGGATATCGTCAGTTTATCATTTTGTTTTGTTTTTTATAATTGAGATTCCCCCCCCCCCCCCCATATCACTAGGGATGGGTACCTTTCACATTTGAACCGATACGGTACCGATACCCGGTACCTGGGAATCGGTACCGGTACTCAACGGTACCAATTTTCGGTACTTTTGCGTTTGTTTATGTGGTCATAAATGATAATTTGTTTAATAATGAAATCTAATTTTTTCAATTCAACATATTTATTTCTCAAAATATAAACTTTAAAAAATATATCAAAACAATATAAAATCCAGAATGAGCAGTGCTTTATTGTTGAGTGAACGTGCATTTTGTAACATGAAGGTTGCAGTGTTATCAAAGAATGCAGAGGAGCGCTCTCAGGTTGCAAGTGCACGGAGGAGAAAAAAAAAAAAAAGGTTGCAAGTGCACGTGTGATTTGTTGTGATGACGTCGTAGCTGTGCGGCGCAGCACCGGTCAGACAGTATTGTGGGCATAGCATGGTTGGAATAAACGAAGTTGAGTCGGGCTGCTCTGTGCACATATCGAGGATGACGCCGGAGTTCGAGGGATTTAATTTCAGCGAGGCAGTTTGGAGTAAATTGGCAGGTAATATTCCTGAGTTGAAGAGCGGAGATGCAGCAGCTAGTTGCTAGCTGTTAATGACTGGTCTACAGAAGAATGGAGAGAGCAAACGGAGTAAGGAAGGTCCAATCTGGAGGCCGAATTCGGTACCCATCCCTACATATCACCCACCTCTAGTTTAGTAAACGATAAGGGGATACCAACCAACCATACCCAAAAGATATACAATTTATCATCACAGACGTCAACAAAAACAGCAAATATTCACATGTGACGAGTGTCTTTTTGCTTCAAAAGTAACTTCAAATCAAATGAATTAGTCAAACATGAATAATAAATATATAAATTATGTTATTTGACTGAAAAAAAGCTGCATTTAGGGTCTCGTTCCCTCTTAAAACAGCCCTTTCAGGAGCCAACTGTGTGATTTACAAGGAGATAGTAATAAAAACAACAAAGCAAACAGTTTTTATTTTATGTGACCATCATCATCATCAACGACTAGATGTCTTTAAAGATCAATTATAACCACATCAAACCTGCTACAGCCAAATCTAAACTATTAATTCTGCAGCGCTGCATGTAATCTATGTATAAACTGTCTGGAACAACCGGTTAGTGACGGGAAACATTCAGTGCGATGCTTTTTAAATTGTTTATTCCCTGGAGGAAATGTCTGCTGTTTTTTTAACGACGCCTTGTAAAGTCGATGATAATAATCCAATTATATGATGTACAGAGCTGTCATAAAAATGAGGAAACATTAATAATCTAGAAATCTTTCCAAAGCTTGTTTCAGACTAAAATGTTGTTGTTTATTCATCAGAAAACAAAGGTAAGTCTCCTTTTTATATACAGATGTGAAATTAAATCAGCAGAACACTAAAAACCACTAAAACTCATTTTTGTGTGAATGACTAGAATCTGACTCTAAATACAGAATTAATCATGAGCTTTACTATTTTTACATTTCTTTTGGTAATAAAGTAAATTTGAAAATTCATGTATAACAATAAAAATAATTATATTTTTGCATTAAAATATCATTTGAGATTTAAATGCTGCTGTATTAACATTACAGGAACATAAATTCAAATCCAAACTCAAAACTCATCTGTTCAAATTAGCTGACTCTGTATGATTGCACCGCACTTCTTTTTTCTTCTTTTGTTTATTATTTTCTGTAACCACACCGCACTCTGTTAGTTTTATTTCTTGTGTCTTGTTTTCATTCCCTGTTTTGTCTTGTTCAAACTATTGTACAGTGTCCTTGAGTGATATAAAGACACTTATAAATTAAATGTATTATTATTATTATTATTGTTTTTATTATTATTATAAAACATGATTTTGGTAATTACTAATGCTGTTAATCTAGGACAGCTGAGGCATAAACTGCTGCTCTGATACATCTGATAAACACTGGATATTAATAGAACATTCTTCTGCATCATATTCAAAGATAACCAATAATTACCTGCTTCTCATAACCAATACAGTTAAAAAAAACTTTATAACTTCATAGCTGTTAAACTACTAAATTAACCAACGTTATTAATGTACCTTTGTTCTAAGTGTTGCCTGTAGCCTCTTTGACGGGCTGGACTTTACATTAGAATCCTATTATATAATCATACAGTGGTCTTAAAATTACAATAATAATAATAATATCGCAATACCAGGAACAGTTACCTGATTCCCTCCGAGTAGTGGAGTAAAAGTAGAATAAAACTTATATATAAAATAGAGGTGTGAATCATCAGATCCGGTTTCATCCTGATACTTGAGTCACGATAAGATATTATTGTGATTTTAATCATTGTGTAATATGGTGAGTATTGATACAATATATTGAGATTTAACTGTTTAACTGCATTTTATGTCCACAAAATTAAATTCAATCAAGAATTGTTTTGTCCAATCAGAGAAAATTCTCAGTGTTAGCTAATACATCGGACTGATTAATATTAACATCATGTGCAAAACCATTTAACACCACAGACTATATTATGGTCATTATCATGTGCAATTTATCTGTATTTATTACATCCTGTCATGTCATCTGCACTTTACTCCTCTGACACTTTGTTTTCATATTGTTATATTTACAGTCATATTTATATTATATATTGTTATTGTAACCTGTTTTGTTCATTGTTTTTCTTATACAGGATCATCTGAATACATTAGAATATGATGAAAAGTCTATTTACAGTAGTTCAATTCAAACAGCCCTAACCAAGTATTGAGTCATACAGATGGACATACTTGTCAGAGGCCAATATTTACTTATTAAACATACTTTTAAAATTGGTCTTTTGTAATATTCAAAATTTTTTGTGACACTGAATTTTAGGTCTTCGTTAAAAGTAAGCCATAACCATTATAGTTAGAAATTAAATAAATATATTATAATAATATATAATAAAAATAATAAATAAATATAATATTAAAAAATATATATAAAATAATAAATAAATATAATATATAATAAATGAAGACTTGAAATGTTTCATTCTGTGTGTAATGGATAAATATAATGTGTTATTTTTATTAGTTAATTGAATTACTGACATAAATCAACTTTTCTATGATATTCTAATTTATTGAGATGCATCTGTATAATCCAAAATTGTAATTGTTTTTGTAACTTTGGAGCAATAGGGAACCAGAATTTCCGTCGGGATTAATAAAGTTCCATCTGATTTTATCAAACATGTATAGACTTCAGCATTTTATCAAACTTTCACAAACATCAAACTTCACTGCTAAAAATGTTTCTTGATCAAACAGATAGAAAGACAAAGTCTGCAGCGTTATTTCACAACTTCCCCACACCATATCCTGACGCACGGCTAAGGAGAAAAACTAACACAGTTAGAAAATACTGACGATACTCGGTGGCCATGAATCGATATAATATCACCGCTATATTGTATCGACACTATGCTGTATCGGTTCCCACCTCTAACAGACAGAACTTAAATAGTGAACTGTCACTCACTGTGGGAGGGTTTTTAGTATTTCCGTTACTCGACAACTGCGCATGTCCGCAAAAAAAAACAAAAAGTGCCACAAAAATCCCTCTAGTACACGTCTCACACATACACCTACACCTGAAGCTAACCCTAACCAGCTACACGTCGACATGCTCTGACTCTATAATGTTAATTAACTTGTGTTTGTTCTCTGACTGAGTCTACCTGTACAGGTAAACAGTGTAAACAAACATTTTGACTGTAAACTATCAGCACAAGAACATAAACACAGATTTTGTTAGTATTTTACTTGACATTAATGCCCCGCGGCTCCAAAACACAGAAATATTCGAGTGAAACAAGTGGAAATAAAGCTTGTTTGTTAACTAAAAAATAACCGTTAAATGCTAACAGCTGTCACGCCAGTTTTACCTTCATTTCCGCTCATTTTACATAAAATCATCATTAAATAACCAATGTATTTTGCTGAATATGAGCCGCTCTTTAACTGTAGTTTGGAAATAAATTAAATTAATATTAATCAAACTTAAAGAGACATTGTCAGAGTGCAAAAAAATCCCTCTAGTACACGTCACTAACACAGACACAAAATAAAGATTGTTTATTTACTAAAAAATAACCGTTAAATGCTAACAGCTGTCACACCAGTTTTACCTTCATTTCCGCTCATTTTACATAAAATCATCATTTAATAATCAACTTATTTTGCTGAATATGTGCCTTTATTTTGACTGTAGTTTGGACTTAAATAATATTGATCAAACTAAATAAGACACTTTCAGAGTGAATCGAGCGACTAGTTAGCGGTTAGCTCAGCCGGCTAGCCGGTGGAGGCTAGCGGCTGGCAGGCGGGAGAGAAGCCGCTGGACGCTCTGATCCCGGGGAAGCAGAGCTCTGTTCCCGGGGAGGGGAGCAGCCGCTGGACGTACCTTGGACTTGGAGCAGGTGACGGACCGCAGGGCTCCGAAGAAGATGGGCAGCAGCGCCATGAGCACCAGGCTGCCGTACGCCAGCGCCGTGCCCTCCGGGGTGGCCACGAATTTGGCCGTAGCGTTGAGCGCCTCGGTGCCGTTGGAGGCCGTCGCGTTCAGGGCGTCCAGGACCTCCGGACCTGGGCCCGGGGCTTGCTCCGTCTCGGACATGGTTCTCTTCAGAGGCTGACAGTCGGGCAGAGGAGAAGCGGAGCAGCGGAGGAGTCTCTGCTGCGGCAGTAAGGCCACGTTTCCTAAAACACTGAGGGAGAGAGCAGAGAGGCGGCGGGGGACGGGAGGGCTCACTCCGCCCGGTTCACCGGGACCAGAACCAGCACAAAACTAGGTTACATTCCCTTTATTAGTCCCACAACCAGGACAGTCTCAGTATAACAGTAGCAAGATAGAGAGGAGCTTCAATAAATAACAATTAATAGTAAACAAGCAACAAGTAAAGTAAAGTAAAAAAAAAACAAAAAAACAATGATAGAAAAAAAAATTTAAAAACAATTTACAATTCAAACAAGTAGAAACAGAATAAAAAATATTAACAATTAAGACATGTAGAAATGTAAAATATATTTTTTAACAAAATTAGATATGTAGAAATATTAAAAAATATTAGCAATTCAGATACGTAGAAATATTTAAAAAGTATTAACAAATTAGATATGTAGAAATGTTTAAAATAATAATAATAATATACAATTTAAACAAGTAAAAATAAAAAGTATTAACAATTTAGATATTTAAAAATATTTTTAAAAATTAACAATTAAGATATGTGGAAATATTTAAAAAAAAGTATTAATTCACAATTTAAACGAGTAAAAATATAACAACAGTATTAAGGGATCAGATATGTAGAAATATTTTAAAAAATATATTAACTATTTAGATATGTAGAAATATGAAAAAAGTATTAACAATTTACACATGTAGAAATAAACAAATATTTAAAAAAAGATTTAATCATAACCATAAAAGCATAAAAGAGAAGATCAAAAAAGTAAAAATGAGAATTCAAGACATATAATAGGAGTAAAATATAGTATATAATAGGATTTTAAAAATCAAATGATAATTTGATAATGATGATAAATAAAATGTAAAAATAATAAAAACGCAATTAGAGGAAAATATTGCATTTTTAACTTCACTGCAGGTATTTGTTAACTTCTTTGCAGATTAGAATTATTAAAACTAAATATAATCAATATATGATTATGATGCATTATTATAGATTACTATAGATCAAATGGGCTCCTTTACCAGCTGAAACATTAATAATTATACTCCAATAATAAGGATTATTCTGAGATGGGATATTGTGCATGAAAACTTTTATTTCTACACTAAATTTTGAAGCTACTTTTACTGAGGAGAAATAAAGAACCGTGTGAGTGTAGTGAGGATGTTTCTGTTTAGACACAATGTTCTCAGAAATAGACGATCTCTGCAGTGAGGAGGAATAGTGTCTTCTTCGCTGGTGGAACAAGTTGTTCTGAGGTCAATCCGGCTGCAGCGCAACAGCGCCGCCTGCAGGTGGACGTTAGTAGAGCCGATAAATTAACCCATTATTGGTGATTTTTTTTTTTAATTATTAAAACTCATAAAAGTAAATATATATATATATATATATATATATATATATATATATATATATATATATATATATATATATATTTGGACATTCTCAAAAACACTCAAATGAAGAAAGACGTTTTTTCTCTTGAAAGTAGATTTTAATGATTGAGTTTGAGTTGACTCCAGTCAAATCAATTCAGCCCAAACACATCAATTCAAATGTCTTGTTTAAATAAACCAACACTTTTAAATATAAGTAAATATTAGTTTATGAGCATATATGACAAAAAAAAGCATCTTTAAAAAATCTTAAATTGACTAAAATGATGATTTGATTATGAAAAAAGCTGCAACGAGTCAATTAATCTGCTAATTGTTGCAGCTCTATTCTCACACATCACACAAGGACTCTGAGGAAAGAAACGCACTTTTCTCTGATTAACAGCAAATCTAAATTAAAGTTCGTCCTTTCTGCTTCCCGTCTTCTTCTTCTCCTTGTGGAAGACTTTTCCATCTGACTGCTTCCTAAAGCTCAGTCTGACGTCGTCATTCAGCCCCTGGTCCTTCAGCTTCTGTTGGAGCTGAAAAACATTATTACTCACACAGAGAGATTACATTCTGCATTGTTCTTTACATTTCATCCTCTGCAAGCTCTTTTTCAGCCTTTTTTCCTCACATGATAGTTTGTAACTTTCCCTGTTTCTTCTCCTGTAAACGCTCAGGCTTTTCTCACATTGCTGGATTGTATTTGGACATTTTCTCAGTGTGTTTGGTGGCAGATAGAAGTTTTTACTGTGTGTTGATTCATTAATAGTCACAATTCCACCTCAACAAAGCCTTCAGAGTGGCACTACGACGCTATTTACTTCTCATGTCACGTTACTGTCTAAAGCATTGTAATGTTTAGAACCAACCCGAGAACATAGAGTTTGTCAATGATTTGGCTCTGTTTATCATTTTTAAATGTGTCTTTATTTGTTTCCTCCTTTATTTGTTTCTTTTACTGCCTTAATGTGAATTCACTCTCTGAGGGTCAATAAAGTTTCACCTTGATGCTTCCAACAGTCATTTGTTGCTCAGTTTTTACATAACATTTGCATAAAAAGCAGATTTACCTGCTTCAGCATTGCCTCCATCACAGCAGGGTCATTGGGATCCACAGAGCTCTTCAGCCTCAGTCTGATCACTTGCTTTGAACTTGTTTTTGAGACTTCTAAACAGCAAATCAAACATGATCAGTTGATAGATTTCTGCTTGGATAATAATCAGCATCCTGTTGATATAAAAACGTTTTCAGTTAGTTTTGCCTGTGGTCAGTTTAGAGCTATACTGCAGCCCGCCACCAGGGGGCGGGGCTTATCAGTAAGTTATCAGCAGTTACTTCCTCCATCTGTTGACACTTAAGTCAACACAAACTGATTATCTGCAGTTGGTCACACTGCATGCTAACATCAGCATCCTGAGTGTTCACATTTATTGTGATTTGATGCTAAAAAAAAATCTAATCTAATCTAAATCTAATATAAATCCTGTTTGAATCAGGGGTTACCACTCACCTGGACCGTAGCAGATGAATGCTCTCCTGTTGTTACAGTTGATGTCCGCCCATCTTCCAGAGAACCTGAAATCTACTACTGCACAAGCCTCCGTCCCCTTGCTGTTATCAGGTTGCCCTGGTAGCCAGTGGCTGAACGAGGAGTTACTTCCATCGGACCACTTCCAGGAGTCTCTGAAAAGGCAGATCCAGACTCCTCCTACTCCTCCTGCTGGAACCAGCTCCTGGACCTTCTGGTTCTCTGTCTTGTCTCTCACACTGGCCAGGTCTGTGTGGTGGTCTCTGCAGTAGCTCTGGGCCTCAGTCCAGGTCATATAGATGTTAATGAGGACAAATGTCACATCCAGCCCTGAAAATAGAGCACAGAGAAGAGCTGTGCAGAGGCAACATAACACACATCACTGATGCTTACTTTATATTTGAGTTTTTCTCCGTATGAATCTTTTTCTCAGCAGTTTAATGTTTCTTAATGAATGTCAGCATGAAGCTGAAGTCACCGTGGAGCTGCGTGCATATGAACTCCTTTTCTTGCAGCCCTGTTGACTGAGACAGTGACGTGGGATAAACCTGTTAATGATGGAGCTATTTATATAAACCTGCAGCTTCTCACAGGGAAATGAAGGCAGGACTCACGTCCATCTGCTTTAAAGGACCTTCATGTAACTGAAGACAGAGAGGCAGAGAGCAGCAGAGAAGGGGAGAGGGCAACAAGCTGAACTGGTATGTTTTACCTTCACTGCTCAATATTCTCACCTCTCACATCAGAGCAGGCTGCGTTATACTTGAGTGTGCATGGGTGATTGTTCCATCGTCCATCACCACCAATCATCAGTGTGCAGTGACCTCCTCCATTGTTTGGTTCTCCAACACCCCATTGTCTGAACTCCTCGTCCCCGTGTTTGTAGAAACTTGGGTCTGACAGTGACCACCTCCAGTTCAAGTCAACGTCATTGTACAGCCCGATCCAGGGTGCCTGAAATACATATTTGCATAAATAATAATATCCAGGTGTCCATATGAACAGTGAAACAGGTTCTGCTTCTGGTAATAATTCCTGCTGTTTATACTGGACATTAAGAGACCCCTTATAATGCACGTTCAATGGGGAACTAAATCCTTCGTCCTCATTCAGTGAAAAAATATTTATGAAGTATCAGGGCTCAGATTGTTAAACTTTAAATCCACCTATCACTGACATGATGTCAGAAACATGTTTGAAAGTAAAGAAAGAGGAAAGTGAACTCACAAACTCTGCTGCTGTTTCTCCCATTCTGTTCAGGATCTCCACATCCTCCATGCTGTCTATAGTGGCCAGGTCTGTGTATTTCTCTCTGCAGCAACTTTGTGCTTCAGTAAAGTTCTTCTTTTCAGAAATGAAATGGTACTGACGTGCAGCACACAGGCCTGTAGAGATACACATGCATACTGATCACATTTATGCTATAAAGAACTTTTTATACATGTTCACTTTGTAACTTTACATTTGAATGAATTCAGACGTGTCATTGTTTTTGAGAGAGAAAGAGAGAGAGAGAGGGAGAGAGAGAGAGAGAGAGAGAGAGGAAAGAGAGGGGGGTGGAAGAGAGAGAGAGAGAGAGAGAGAGAGAGAGAGAGAGAGAGAGAGAGAGAGAATATTGTATAATAAAGTGTTTTAGTTCAGATCTAGCAGTGGCCGATGGCGATAAACAATGAGCCTAAATAAAAATGAAGTGAGTTCAATTATTGCAGGTAAAAAGTGAAGCCCAGCAGTGAAAAACAGAGACTGAGCTCATATGAACGGATTAATCTCTAATACATTTTCAGAACAACATTTTTTTCTGCTTTTTAAAAAGGATATCAGGTCAATGTGTGTTTGGGTTTAAAAGTCACTTTGACAAAGATCAGAGGACTCAGTTTATTAATGACATCCTCCGAGCTGGACCGGAAAAATAGAAACCAGCAGAAGACATTTCAACGCAAGTGTCCAACATGGTGAAGGTGGCAGGGCCCTGAGACCTGAGGCCCCGGGACTGTTGCTCTTTATCCAGCCATGTATGATATCATCAACATCAACCAGTCTGCTTTAGTCTCTACATCAATTATAATATAACTGAAGGGCATCATAAAAGAGTTGTAATAAGGGCTCTGCAACCACAATGATATATCAATGTAGTGTGAATATAAAAGAAAGAAAGACTTGCCTGGTGCAGCCATGAGGAGCAGAAGAACTACCAACATCTTGTTTTCTCTCTCGCTTCAGGTGGATGTGACACTTCAGACTCGCTGCTGCTGTAGAAATAGATCATTGATGAACAGTACCTCAGTGTGTTTCAAACATCGAGTCACGGTCAGACGCAGCAATCGTTTGCATATTGACGACATAACAGGAAAATTCTGCACATTTTCAGCATCATGTAATGTGATCTCACGTGTGTGACACTGTTTGTTTGTCTGCTGAGTGACATTGGCAGCACCACAGGTCACTGAGGGGGAGATGTCTGCTGTCAGGTAAAGAGGAACACACCTGAGAGGAATACAGCACGTATTCAGAGCCTTTACTGCAGGAAAAGACTCATATTACACTGTGAAAATACTACACAAGTAAAAGTGCTGAAGTTAAAGTATATATCAGCAAATTGTACTGAGAGAGAGAGAGGGAGACGGTTAGTTCCTTAAATTAATTGAAAAAGGTGCAGGGAGGAAAACCTATGTTATCATTAGAGCAATCTATACAAATAATAAATGTGCTGTGAAAATTGGCAATAGGAAATGAATTCCTACCCTCAAAATAGAGGAGTGAAACAGGGCTGCAGTCTCAGTCCCACTCTGTTTAACATTTATATTGACGAACAGTCAGATATCCCTGGTCTCTCCCTCTCTGACACACAAATTAAATGTCTACTTTTTGCAGATGATCTAATACTGCTAGCTCCATCTAAAGAGGAACTACAACAGCAACTAGATCATCTGCAGAATCTACTGCACCTACTGGCCACTGATACTCTGCTGAGCAGCGGCAACACAACGCAGTAGAACTTTATATCATGAAAAGTGTAAATATACTTGAAGTAGCTTGTAGTGTGACTTTAGCGCCGCAAATTAGACTGTAGCGGGCCGCCACAGTCCAGGTAATTAATGCGAAACTGCACGTGTGTGCGCGCATCGAGGCAGAACTCCGCCACACGCAATACAGAGAACAGACGAGAATTGTACACGCCAACCATGTAGAGACAGAAATGATATGCCGTCGTGTAAATAAAATAAATAACATAGGCTATTTAGTTTGTGTAATAAAAGGACTCGATATAGACCTGTTCTATAGGAAAGGCAACCTTAAATGACTTCTGTTGTGATTTGGCACTATATAGAAAATAAAATTAACTTGATCATCAAGGGGGGCGGGGGAAGCCATTGGGGGGGGGCGGGGCGCCCCCCTAATATAATGGTAGGGGAAACACTGCACATATTGTTTCTAGTGTTTATATGTCATATATATATTTATAATTTTATTTTGTTGACTTTTCTATTCTTCATACTTTCTATTTAAGCTGATGAAGTACTTGCCTTAATGTATATCTATATCTTAGTACTTTGTTTGTTCTTGTGCACTAATACACCACACCACATTCCTTTTATGTGAAAACCTACTCGGCAATAAAAATAAAATAATAAAAGTTTTTCTGTTCTATATCTTAGTAATTTAACCCTCTGAACCCCACAACCCTCTGTCAGGTTCTAACACATGTTTTCTTTCAAAAGATTGTCAAAATTACATTATTCATCAGAGCCAGAAACTGTAAAACAGGAAATATCTCCAGATGTTCACATTTCTGATGGTCCTTGAACAAATAATGTGTGACAAAATGAAAGAATATCATCTTCAAATAGTGATTTGTATCCAAAACTTCACTTTATTCTCCATGTGACACTAGTGGGCGCTTAGAAAAGTGTTTATATATAAATTCCACTTATTCCAAGAAATTCAAGCTGAAACAATTCATAATTTTAAAAGCAACAATCTGTTAATTGTTTATTATTATTATTAATAATAATAATAATAATAATAATAATAATAATAATAATACATTTGATTTGTGCTGCAATGTGAGGTGCAGGGAAACATAGTGAGACTTGGGGAGGACAAAAAAAAACATCACAATAGCCAGGAGTTATGCTGAAAAATAACTCAGACTTTTATTTTCTGTCTCAAAAAAAATAGAACAAGACAAAATAAAATATGAGTAAAAAAAAACTGGTCACAGCTCAAACAATTCAGACGCCACTCTCCCTCTATCAGCCTCTGCCACTGTCATTTCACTCATATATGTAGTATGAGAGCCCGCCTTGCCAGTTCAAACTGGCCTATCAGGTCAGCACTATAACATGAGAGGTGACAAGGTTAAACACAAATATACATAGTTATTCTTAGTTTGCTCACAACAACAAACCCCATTTAATTTCTTCAATATGTGATCATTAATGTTTAAGTGATATTCAAATTAAGTGAAACGTTTCTTTATCATTCAATATTTATCTTAATTAACTGTAATTTTCATTACACATCCTTTGATCAATCAGATGCAGGTACCCACCTACTCACGTACATCATAAAAAGGCTGCAACTGAGGCGTGCTTCCTCTTCAAGCACCAGCACAAGATGGCCTCCACAAAGGACTCAAAGGACAGGTTATGGTATTTAACTTCAAACTGAGCTTATTGCAAAATAAATCATTTGTATCTCTAAATTTATCATCCAACCATTTGATACTGTCGTGGCAATTTTGACAACTGCACTAAGTTAATGGGTGAACTGGCCAAACACAAAGCACTCAATACTCTGTTCAGCAAGTTTTATTAGCACATTCGTATTCCATACACCGCACAATCCCGAATGGCTCTTTCACAGAACAACAAAGTCCCATACACCGCTCGACTTATATCTGTTGTATTTCCCAGCATTGATTCTTCAGCAAGTCTCAATGTGGTCCTATCTTCCTCACCTATACATCACATCAGGACAGAGCCCCCTGATCTACATGTTCCCCTCAACCATGGTGTTATCAGAGTTAAGTTCACAGAGTGAGTTACCACAAGGCCTTGTGTCTTGAATATCAAGTAGGTCGCCGCCTACTTCTTGTACCACCATGACAGGAAGTACCAAATTTCCTTCACAGTGCCAAATAAAGGAAACACAGAAAGCTGTGTATGAGTCTGTGCACTTTTGTTAAAGGAAAAAAAGGGTTTAAGCAACAGCTAGTTAGGGAGTTGATGCTTCCTCACAATTTGGTAAATGGTAAATGGACCTGCACTTATATAGCGTTTTTCTAGAGACTGACTGCACTCATTCACCCGTTCACACACACATTCATACTGGTGGCTGAGGCTACCCTAAACGGTGCCACCTGCCACCATTGGGAATTCATTCACACACCGTTGAACGCAGCATCTGGAGCAATTTGGAGTTCAGTATCTTGCTCAAGCACCTTTCATACATGAAATGCAGCACTAAGTGCTTCACATTGAACAGACATAAAACTGAAGAGATCAAAAACATAATAAAAGCATTCTATTTATAAAAGTCATCTTTAACACTTTTTTTTAAGTCTTCTTTCAAGCAGAAATGAAAAGAACTCTCTGGTTTTATCTTCTCAAATGTGAGGATTTGCTGCTTTTCTTTCTTACTGTACTGTTTATGTTGCAACTCAAACAGTATAGGATTTTTTGTCAATTAATGTAAGCCAATCAATTAAATGACTAATTGTTTCAGCCATAAATGTATTAATAGATCATCTGAATGAATGATGTGCAGACAAGCCCTGTCCTGCTTCAGTGTGTCAGTGTGTGTTTATGAGTCATGGACACTCACACATGCTGCTGAGGAGCTGAAACATGGAGAGGTCCCTCCAGCTTCATCGCCTCTCTGTCCTCCTCTTCGTCCTCGTCGTCGTCCTCCTCCTACTCCTCCTCCTTCCGTGTCTCTCCTCCTCCTCCTCCTTGCTCCTCACTCTCTGACTCCAGAACAGTCTCCATCTGCTCTAAAAATATGAAACAGATGTGATCATGTTTGCAGATCTGGACACAGTGAACCTAATGAGCAGCTCATGATGAATGATTACTGTCCTGTCACCTGTTTGTGAAGCCAGGTATAGTCTCTCTCATTTAAAGAAACGCCACTGTGAGGATAAAGACATGAAAGATTCAAACAACAAACTATTTAGCAGTGATGTAAATATCACTGGTCCAAAGAGAGTTATATAGTAAAACCCAATAACACAGTGTCATTATCTAGTACATGTGGGGTTTAAGTGCTTACTGGCTAACTATACTGTCGCCATGGAAGTGCAAACCAAGACAAGAGATTAGGAATACAGTTTTTTCCAGTGAGTCCAGTGATTGTTAGGTTAACATTACAGAGAATATGGGGTCACAGAGCCAATACTGTAATTGTAGTCTTCAGAATAATATGAACAATACAGATAAATACACTGTAAAGGGTTTAAATATAATACTAAGCTGCTAATTATTAAGTATTAATACGTGTCTATCACTGCTGCTGGGGAGAACATTTAGCTTTAAACCCTCTGAAACCCAACAAGACGTTTCAAGGCGTTTTTTGATCATTTTATATCTTATTCAATGTGGGCTTGTATTTCACTGCAATATGTAAAATACATATAAAATATATACATCCTCTATGGAATCAGCACAGTCATGGCTAGAAGTGGGAACAACTCAAACATGTACCTGTGCAGAAAAAAAAGTTAGAATGACTGAAATCATAAAAAAAAAAAAAAATGCAAGTTGAATTTCTTTGATAAATTATTTATTTAAAAATTTGAATAAAATCGAAATATAAAATCATGAATGTTGCAAAAATTAAAACAAGGTTTGCTCCACATATTGTACATATTGAAGTATTGCCACGTTCCCAGCCTCTCCTGTCCTCTCCTCTCTGCTCTGTGTTAAGATATTTGTCCTGTGTCAGGTGGGTTCAGATCCTGCCACGCCCCTTTAGGAGACCAGCAGCACGTCGTTGATTCCAATGGGAGAAATGAAAGGGAGCTCAGATTATGACCGAGTCTTTTGTCCCAGTCACCAAAGTAATTATTGGACCCATTTTTCACAGGACACATGTCTTCTGAACATTCTGACACAAAAATGTAATTTTTCTGACGGACAAATCAAGAGAAAATTACGTTTGTTCCAGACCTGTCTGTCTCAGCAGCTCACTCTCACGAGATCTGCCAACACACATAGCGTTTCCCAAAGTCTCGCGAAACTGTCATGTCAACGTTCGTAACTCTAAATGTGACTGTTAGTTCTGTAAATATCTCATGTTAGCAAAGGAAAACATGAATATATAACTAGAAAATTTCTAAAGAAATTTTGATTGTGTGCTTGCCTCTGGCCCTTGATTCTCGTTGATTGAATCAGCAGTTAAACAGGGACTCTGTTCACAGACACCTCATACAAGTTTCTAGGACAAACGGTTCATTAGTTAGTAAAATGGGGCGTGGCTAATGAAAAGGGGCGGGGTAATCAACCACCAATTAAACAGGAACTCTAGGCCGAGTAATCTGACACCTTATACAAGTTTCTAGGACAGTTTATTAGTTATGAAAGGGGGCGTGGCTAATCAAAAAGGGCGGGAATTTATTAAATATTGTTACGTAGAACTGGTCAGTGATGAACCATCATCATGCATGACAAGTTTGAAGCAGATTGGACAATGTATGGTCAAGTTATAAGGTCTCATGGTTTTTGAAAAAACACCATGTCCGTTAAGTTAGAACACATATGTCAAAGTCAAGGCCCGCGAATTAATTATCTATGGCCCCCTGGATGATATTTAATTACTATTAGAACCGGCCCGCAGGCCACAGTCGCCCGCTAGTGTTTTGCACGCACCAACACTACATTCCCCACAATGCAACGGTAGCCCACGAAGTCGCTGCAGCGCGCACAAGTGGCTTCATTATTCATCAGCAGTCAGAGCAGAGATCAACTTTCAGCTACCCCCTCCTCAAAAATGGCCAAACGTAAGGTGGACGCTGAGAACAGGGGGTTTCAAGCCAGGTGGGAGGCAGAGTACATGTTCACGGAGGTAAAAGGCAAACCTGTGTGTCTTCAGTGTGGAGAAAGTTTGGCTGTAATGAAAGAATATAATCTTAGGAGGCACTATTAAACATCTCAGAAACACACAGACAAAGACAAGAATATGGACACGGAACAAAGGCTACAGAAGGTGGAAGAATTAATGCGAGGCCTTAAGTCCAGGCAGGCTATGTTCACATATGCCAAATCACAAAGCGAGGCTGCTGTCAAGGCTAGCTTTATTGTGGCAAAAGAGGTCGCAAAATCAGCCCGGCCCTTTACAGAAGGAGAGTTTATCAAAAACTGTATGCTTGAAGTTTGTGACGCAGTGTGCCCAGACAAAAGACAACTCTTCTCAAACGTGAGCCTGAGCAGAAACACCGTTGCTGAACGTGTAGACCAGCTTTCCACCAACATAAAAGAACAGCTTGTGAGAAAGGGAAAAGATTTCATGGCATATTCTCTTGCTGTGGATGAGAGCACGGACACATCTGACATTGCCCAGCTGTCAATTTTCGTCTGTGTAGTAGACTCCAGCCTGAGCATAACAGAAGAGTTTTTGGCATTACGTCCTATGCATGGCACAACTACAGGACAAGATCTGTATGAAGAGGTATCCAAATGTGTAAATGAGATGGGGCTGCCTTGGGAAAAACTCGTGGGATTAACCACAGACAGAGCACCCGCAATGTGTGGGCACAGGAGTGGATTGGTGGCAAGGATGCGTGAGAGGATGCTGGAGGAAAACGTCACAGATGAGTTGACAGCTTATCACTGCATCATACATCAGGAGTCGTTGTGTGGCAAAGCCTTGAAAATGGAACGTAATGAGCACCATAACGCGAGCAGTTAACTTCATCAGAGCCAGAGGTTTAAATCACCGCCAGTTCAAGGCATTTCTGGGCGAGTTAGATACAGAGTATGGTGACTTGCCGTATCACACAGAGGTGCGATGGCTAAGCCAGGGAAAGGTGCTGCAAAGATGTTTCGAGCGTGAGGAGATCTGTCTGTTCATGGAAAACAAGGGGAAAGACACAACAGAGCTCCGAGATGAAACTTTCCTGTGTGAAATAGCGTTTCTCTGCGACATCACGAGCCATCTGAATGTGATGAATCTGCAGCTGCAGGGACGGGGACGTGTCATCTCTGATATGTACAGTACAGTGAAGGCCTTTAAAACCAAGCAGAGTCTGTGGGAGACGCAGATGCGGAAAGAAAACTTAAGCCACTTTTCCAACTGCCAGACCATGAAAGAGAGGCTCTCTACTGCTGTGTTCCCGAGTGCACAGTTTGCTGATAAACTCAGCATACTTGCCGTCGACTTCCGACGCCAATTTGCTGACTTTGAAGCCCAAAAAAGCAGGTTTGAACTGCTCAGCAATCCTTTTGCAGTGGATGTAGAAAGCGCACCACCAAATCTGCAAATGGAGTTGATTGAGCTCCAGTGCAATGACGCACTGAAGGCAAAATATGAGAGAGTGGCTGCTGCGGAGTTTGCACGTTTCATCCCCGACACAATGCCGCAGTTGTGCATCCAAGCTGCTCGGACGCTCTCTATGTGTGGCAGCACATACCTGTGTGAACAACTGTTCTCTCTGATGAAGCTCAACAAAACATCACACAGGAGACGTCTGACTGATAATCACCTCCACTCAATCCTGAGGATTTCCTCAGCTCAGAGCCTAACCCCGAACATTGATGAACTTGTACAAAAGATGAGACACCACCAAGTATCAGGCTCAGCCTCAGGCAAGTGAGCATCACAGAGCAGTCACGTATTTTCAGTTTTTAATTCAGTTAAATTTTTACATTTGTTTCTACAAGACGTGATTTTTCTTTGAAGGAAGTATTGTTTTGTCTGTGTGCCATAGATTTTTGTATTTTATTTTATTGTATTTTATTTATTTATATTTATTTTTCAGTTGAATGGACTCAGGGAAAATTGCAGATAAGAGCCATGAGGAAGAATACAACTGATTTGATTTATTTTTTTTATTTTCTCATTTTACTATTTGAAAGCAGTGATCAGTAGGATCATAGCACAATAATGCATTTTCAGTTTATAATGCATGCACTTTTATTTATGCATTTATCTTAATATTAAGAAACATATTTTGTTTTTAAAGGACATTTACTTTTTTGCTGTTTGCCTGTTGAAAATGTTTCCCTTGAAGTTACTGACAGAGCCATAACAAAATATTGCTTTATTCATTTAATGTACAGGACATGAGATTTTTCTTTGAAGGAAGTTCGTTTTTGTCTGTTTGCCTGTTGAAAAATATTTTCACTTGAAATTTCTGACAGATCCATGAGAAAATATTGCTTTATTCATTTAATCATTAAATAATATTCACTGTGTTAGGTCTTGGTTCAATAGGCTATGTGCAATCATTTCAATATGTTTTAATAAACATTGAACCAGTCCGGCCCTCGGCTTGTAGCAAATTTGTTTTTTTGGCCCTCGGTGTATTTGACTTTGACATCCCTGAGTTAGAATGTCATAGACATATATACATGTCTATGATCAAGCCGACCACCGCCATCCTCTGCTTCAGAGAGACAGCATGCACCGCTGGACTGCAAGGTCTCTGCTCCGGCAAACACATTTAGAAACAAGAAATATGGCGTCATATTTGAGTCAAAAGCTATGGTCAAAAGTCGCGCATGCGATAACACATCTGCACGCGCATTTATTTCGTGTCACGCAGGCAGATTTCAACTGCCGCGCGCACTTGTTTGATCTACGCACATATTCAGCAACTGAGTGACTGACTTTTGACACATTGGGGGCGGGGCCAAGGCTGACCCCGGGCCTCTTATGATTGGTCATTTTCCAGCCCTCCACGTGGGTGCCTTTTCAGTTTACTGCTGACAGCTGGGAGCGGCGGCATCATCTGACGAACAACAACGGTTGTTTCATGACGTTCACGACTACAACTCTACGCTTCATCACTGGTACTAAAAAGGTTAAAAAATGCTGTTACTTTATGGCGTCATATTTGAGTCGAAAGTCGTGCGAGCGATAACACATCTGCATGCGCATTTATTTCGTATCACGCGCGCAGATTTCAACTGCCGCGCGCACTTGTTTGATCATCGCGCACACATTCAGCAACTGAGTGAAGCAGATTCTCCTCCGTGCTCGCTCGCGGTGGAGCTCTATTCGCGCGGAGCGAGGACTTTTGACACATTGGGGGCGGGGCCAAGGCTGACCCCAGGCCTCTTATGATTGGTCATTTTCCAGCCCTCCACGTGGGTGCCTTTTCAGTTTACTGCTGACAGCTGGTAGCGGCGGCATCATCTAAAGAACAACAACGGTTGTTTGATGAACATTGGAAGACTTTCTGATCAGAGACTGGAGCGGTGGTCCGGAGAGAGGAGGATGTGGAGCCGGAGCTCGTCTGGGGGGCGGAGCGGGTCGGCAGCACCTGGTGTCGGTGTGTCCTGAGTCTATCTGCTGTCAGGAGGCTGACCTGGACCATACCATGCGTGGTGAAGCATGTTTAACAAATGTTCGCACACTTGTGTGCCGCGGAACAGCGGCTGGGAATCACTGGATTGGAGCACAGTTATGGGGCGAATCTGTTTTGGCTTGATGTAAATCCTGTCCGCTGGCAGGACTCGGCCTCTCTGGCTTTTCGTCTGAGGTAAGAAGACATGTTTTTATTTGCTGTATATTTCGCTAGCATACTACCGTATAATGTTAGCATTTTCATATTTGAACTTTTAAACTACTGTCGAAAATTTTGTGAAATGTAGTTGCAAGTTATTTGAGATTTTTTTGGACGATGTTTGTCATTTTATTTTGCTAATTTATTCGCGGCTACTGGTCTTGGGTCTGAGCTAGCGCTCTCTAGTGAGCTAGCTTTAGCATCATGTCGAAGCAATTTAGAAATGGTCCGTCGAGGCAGAATATCTTCACAGTTACTCCATGTTACAGTTACCATGATGCTAACAGTTGTTATAACAGTAGATGTGTCTGGTGTTAGCAAACACTATTGATTCTAAGAGTGCATTGCATGGTTTGACTGATTTGATGCTACTGACAGACTATAATGCATTGTGGGTTGATAATCTAGGCCACAAAAGTTTATGATTGCTGTGTTTTGTCTTGTGTCTATCTGGGAAGGGGTCATTATGCTAATAATAATATAATAATGCTAAAAATTGCTAGCTTATGCTATTTTCCTTGATTAATGTTGTCCAAATGCCATTTTTAATGTAGGGTTTGTGTACAATGTTGGCCTGACTAATGTTTAACTGTGATATGTAGCTAATTGTATGTGGATTTTGATGGTAGCTTCTTGATAATGTAGTCCTGTTTTTTGTGAGGATGTTTTGGTATTCTTATGTAATAAGGTGTAATAGTAATACCAATGTCATACTCATCAATGGCTAAATTTGAACATTCGGTGTATTTGGATAATATTAAACTGAAATTCATGTCACTTGGTAATGAGAGGTTAAAAAGAAAAGATAATCATGGGGATATACATTTAACCATGGAGTCAGGGCTGTAAAAATGTACTGTAATGATGAACTGGTAGTTTACTTCACCATTTAAAATTTACATTGTGTCAATGTCAATGTTACTCACTACTGTTAGCAGACTATTACCAAAACTATTACCATTTCTTTTTTCCAATTTGTCATGTCAACTGGTACCTGAAGTGTGTGTGTGTGTGTGTGTGTGTGTGTGTGTGTGTGAGTGTGTGAGTGTGGCCTCAAGTGGTGCTGTGAAGCATTTTCGTTGTAGGCTTTCATCCTGTTTTCTTCTGATATTAATACTGCAGTACTATTTTGATAATAGAGGTTATTATGTAAAAAGGTGTATTTGTAATACCAGAGACATAGCCATTAATGGCTTAAATTTAGTATAGGGTGCATTTGGGTACTATTACACTGAAAGCTTTTGAAAGTATTCGCCACTATTATCAGATTATTACCTAACTATTACCATGGTGTTACCGAGCTGTGGTGTCAATAGAATTATCAACCTATCCATTGATATTCATCTTCTTAGCAAGCTTTAATCCTGTTTTTCACCTCACAGATTTACAGCTTGACAATTTATTTACTGGTGAGTGTTTGTCAAAGACTGTTATTAACATAAACTACTTTCATAAATTATGCATTTTTTTTTTTAACCCTCGTGTGGTCCTCCCGTCGACTATATACCCATGGTCCCTTTTTTTAAAATCATTTTATCATTTAAGGCAACTCATGCCCCAGAAATTGATTGATTGATATATAATTTTCATAATTTTTTCTTTATTATTGGTCAATTTTAGTCAAATATTCAAAATTAGGCTTCCATTTCAAGAGAGAAAAAAGTTAAAAAAAACCCTGGATACTTTTTTCAATAGTAATAGTGGAAAAAAATAATTCTTGATTGGAATGCACAGAGTAGGTCATGTCAACTTTTAGTGAAACTTATGTTTTGATATTTGTATATTTGAATAAAATTGACCAATAATAATGAAAAAAAATGAAAATGAAATATAATTTTTTTTGGTCATGAGTTACCTTAAAAGGTGAAAAAAAAGTTGGTAATATTTTTTTCTACATTTCCTAAAACCAGTCTAATGTCATGAGGTCCTTTTTGACCCCTGAGGACCATGGGTGCTATAAAAATGTATAAAACACGTAAAAAATGTATGAAGAAAGTTAAAATTTATATTATCTATAAAGGATGCAGAGGGGCACATATGCTGAAATTTTTGCTATGTTTCTAGAGGTGCTATATGTGTATTTAATCCAAATTATTATATTCAGCTTCATATTGATTTTTATGAATAAGTGATACATTAATTCAGTTATTTAAAACATTAATAACACATTATTGTTACATTGCTGCAATGCTCACGGTTGTCATCCTGTTCTAGATAAACACTACTTCACCTAAGAGACTTGAGTATCCAGTTCTTCATTGACCTTCAGCATTCAGTTGTTTGTCTTCACCTTTTCAGGTAAGCAATTTAAAAAAAATGCTTCTGTAATGTTGAGAAACACTGAAATTATTATTTATAAAGAACTTTCAACCACTGTTCTGTGATGTCATGTATAGTGATATACAAATATATTTGAAGGAACGGTGTATTTGGGATAATCAATATTATTAGTATTATTCGTGTATTTATTTATTTTTAAATCAGAGAATGGGGGGAAAATAGATTCTTAGTACAAAAACTAGTAACTAGTAAAAAAAAATTGGTAACAATAATGTTCATTCATTAACCATGTTGTTGTTTGTTGTCATTATGCAGATTTTTCAGCATGTGGTCCTCAATATATAGTATAGAAGTCACTGCATTTTCTGACTTTTCCAGGTTTCCTGTGTCCAGCATCTTCAAGACAGACTAAGCTAACTTTTCATATTTTTTGCACATTTATATTTAGGTTAGGTTAGGAATAGGTTAGGTTTATAGTAGAGTATTTAGTTTGTATAGTTTAGCTTTTTATGCTGGTCTAGGGACAGTTAAGTTAGCAAATTAATTTAGTTCAGATCACTTACAATTGCATATTATTGTTACAATTGTGTTATTTTGTGAGTTATTGTTGTACAGGCTATTGTATATTGCAGAACCAAGTGAGACGAGGAAGACCACTGCTTCCAAGATGACGCTCAGAAAGTGCGTTGGACAAGTCTCGACCTTGCAGATCCTGCCCCACTTAGCCCAACCACTTCCGACCATGGGGTACCTCAAAGACCTCTGTCAACCAGCCGGCTGTGGATGATGGATAACGGACCCACAACTCCTTCTCCAGTCTACAAGGTATGGGTTTGTTTTTTTCCCCATCACAGTGGACACAGACATGGCCTGATAATACAATCTGCGGTCTTAACTACTTCCTTTGAATAATAAAATATTAATTCACAATTGAGTATTTATAATGTATGAATACATTTGGTATTGTGTGTCATCAGGTTCTGAAAATACAGACACCCCCACAGTCCAAGAACAGCTGGATGACCTCTGGACCCACTTGCCCCCGTTCACCAGTTGAAAAGATAAGCTTTTTAAAAAATTCTTCAATTGTTAATTCTGCACAAAGTGATGCACAAAACATTGTCTGTATTCCATTTCAACATACACAAACATGAAATGTATATTTAAATACATGACTTAATGCAAGTCAATCATGCTAAACATCATCTTTTTTTTTTTTAACCAACCATTGCACACACTTCCATCCAAGGAGAGGTTACATCTTGATGGTAACTTTTTAGATTAACAAAACTTTTGTGATATTTGCAATTGTTGTTGCTGGGGAGGGGATGGAAAGGGTAAGTCTAAACATTGCATGCAAGAGACCAACACCGGCGTCTCAGGGGAAAGCTATCTGTATACATAACTATCAACCTACTTGGTTGCTTTAAAATTTTACGATAGTTTTGCAAATCCTGACCCAGAGAGAAGCACATCAAACAAACAAAAAAAGCAATGGTAGATTTTCAAGGCCTTTCAATGACATTAACATTATTTTCAATGACATTCATTTTGCAATTAACATTATTTTTATCTTCTAAAACATAACTATAATGACATTCAAATGTAGATTACCACAAACACAATAATAAACTTCAAGTCTCATTGGATAAAGTGAAAAATTATTGACAGTCCTGAAATGATGGGTTAAATATCCTTAATAAGCCCGCATTAATAATATATTAATTTCAGGTGAAATGTAAATTTTTTTACTTTAAATTCTAATCTCATTTAAAGAAATTGATACCATATAGTATTTTTCATATGAAATTATGTAAATTGTTCACATGGTCTCTCAGCGACAGAGTCACCGGTTCACATGGTCTCTCAGCAACACAGTCGCCGGTTCGCATGGTCTCGGTGCCAGTCGCCGGTTTGCATGGTCTCAGTAGCAGTCGCAGGTTCGAATAGTCTCAGTGGCAGTCGCAGGTTCGCATGATCTCGGTGGCAGTCGCCAGTTCGCATGGTCTCGGTGGCAGTCGCCGGTTCGCATGGTCTCAGTAGCAGTCGCAGGTTCGCATGGTCTCAGTGGCAGTCGCCGGTTCGCATGGTCTTAGCTGCAGAGTTACTGGTTTGCATGGTCTCAGCAACAAAGTTACCGCTTCACATGGTCTCAGCGGCAGAGTTACTGGTTCACATGGTCTCAGCGACAGAGTTACCGGTTCACATGGTCTCTCAGCGACACAGTCGCCGGTTCCCATGGTCTCAGTAGCAGTCGCAGGTTCGCATGGTCTCAGTGGCAGTCGCTGGTTCGCATGGTCTTAGCGGGAGAGTTACTGGTTTGCATGGTCTGAGAGGCAGAGTTACTGGTTCACATGGTCTCAGCGACAAAGTTACTGGTTCACATGGTCTCAGCGACAGAGTCACCGGTTCACATGGTCTCTCAGCGACACAGTCGCCGGTTCGCATGGTCTCGGTGGCAGTCGCCGGTTCGCATGGTCTCAGTAGCAGTCGCAGGTTTGCATGGTCTCAGTGGCAGTCGCCGGTTCGCATGGTCTTAGTGGCAGAGTTACTGGTTTGCATGGTCTCAGAGGCAGAGTTACTGGTTCACATGGTCTCAGCGACAAAGTTACTGCTTCACATGGTCTCAGCGGCAAAGTTACTGGTTCACATGGTCTCAGCGACAGAGTCACCGGTTCACATGGTCTCTCAGCGACACAGTTGCCGGTTCACATGGTCTCGGTGGCAGTCGCCGGTTCGCATGGTCTCAGTAGCAGTCGCAGGTTCGCATGGTCTCAGTGGCAGTCGCCGGTTCGCATGGTCGTAGCGGGAGAGTTACTGGTTTGCATGGTCTGAGAGGCAGAGTTACTGGTTCACATGGTCTCAGCGACAAAGTTACTGGTTCACATGGTCTCAGCGACAGAGTCACCGGTTCACATGGTCTCTCAGCGACACAGTCGCCGGTTCGCATGGTCTCGGTGGCAGTCGCCGGTTCGCATGGTCTCAGTAGCAGTCGCAGGTTTGCATGGTCTCAGTGGCAGTCGCCGGTTCGCATGGTCTTAGTGGCAGAGTTACTGGTTTGCATGGTCTCAGAGGCAGAGTTACTGGTTCACATGGTCTCAGCGACAAAGTTACTGCTTCACATGGTCTCAGCGGCAGAGTTACTGGTTCACATGGTCTCAGCGACAGAGTCACCGGTTCACATGGTCTCTCAGCGACACAGTCGCCGGTTCACATGGTCTCGGTGGCAGTCGCCGGTTCGCATGGTCTCAGTAGCAGTCGCAGGTTCGCATGGTCTCAGTGGCAGTCGCCGGTTCGCATGGTCGTAGCGGCAGAGTTACTGGTTTGCATGGTCTCAGAGGCAGAGTTACTGGTTTACATGGTCTCAGCGACAAAGTTACTGCTTCACATGGTCTCAGCGGCAGAGTTACTGGTTCACATGGTCTCAGCGACAGAGTCACCGGTTCACATGGTCTCTCAGCGACACAGTCGCCGGTTCACATGGTCTCGGTGGCAGTCGCCGGTTCGCATGGTCTCAGTAGCAGTCGCAGGTTCGCATGGTCTCAGTGGCAGTCGCCGGTTTGCATGGTCGTAGCGGCACAGTTACTGGTTTGCATGGTCTCAGAGGCAGAGTTACTGGTTCACATGGTCTCAGCGACAAAGTTATTGCTTCACATGGTCTCAGCGGCAGAGTTACTGGTTCACATGGTCTCAGCGACAGAGTCACCGGTTCACATGGTCTCTCAGCGACAGAGTTCGGTTCGCATGGTCTCGGTGGCAGTCGCCGGTTCGCATGGTCTCAGTAGCAGTCGCAGGTTCGCATGGTCTTAGCGGCAGAGTTACTGGTTTGCATGGTCTCAGAGGCAGAGTTACTGGTTTACATGGTCTCAGCGACAAAGTTACTGCTTCACATGGTCTCAGCGGCAGAGTTACAGGTTCACATGGTCTCAGCGACAGAGTCACCGGTTCACATGGTCTCTCAGCGACACAGTCGCCGGTTCACATGGTCTCGGTGGCAGTCGCCGGTTCGCATGGTCTCAGTAGCAGTCGCAGGTTCGCATGGTCTCAGTGGCAGTCGCCGGTTCGCATGGTCGTAGCGGCACAGTTACTGGTTTGCATGGTCTCAGAGGCAGAGTTACTGGTTCACATGGTCTCAGCGACAAAGTTATTGCTTCACATGGTCTCAGCGGCAGAGTTACTGGTTCACATGGTCTCAGCGACAGAGTCACCGGTTCACATGGTCTCTCAGCGACACAGTCGCCGGTTCGCATGGTCTCGGTGGCAGTCGCCGGTTCGCATGGTCTCAGTAGCAGTCGCAGGTTCGCATGGTCTCAGTGGCAGTCGCCGGTTCGCATGGTCTTAGCGGCAGAGTTACTGGTTTGCATGGTCTCAGAGGCAGAGTTACTGGTTTACATGGTCTCAGCGACAAAGTTACTGCTTCACATGGTCTCAGCGGCAGAGTTACTGGTTCACATGGTCTCAGCGACAGAGTCACCGGTTCACATGGTCTCTCAGCGACACAGTCGCCGGTTCACATGGTCTCGGTGGCAGTCGCCGGTTCGCATGGTCTCAGTAGCAGTCGCAGGTTCGCATGGTCTCAGTGGCAGTCGCCGGTTCGCATGGTCTTAGCGGCAGAGTTACTGGTTTGCATGGTCTCAGAGGCAGAGTTACTGGTTTACATGGTCTCAGCGACAAAGTTACTGCTTCACATGGTCTCAGCGGCAGAGTTACTGGTTCACATGGTCTCAGCGACAGAGTCACCGGTTCACATGGTCTCTCAGCGACACAGTCGCCGGTTCACATGGTCTCGGTGGCAGTCGCCGGTTCGCATGGTCTCAGTAGCAGTCGCAGGTTCGCATGGTCTCAGTGGCAGTCGCCGGTTCGCATGGTCGTAGCGGCAGAGTTACTGGTTTGCATGGTCTCAGAGGCAGAGTTACTGGTTTACATGGTCTCAGCGACAAAGTTACTGCTTCACATGGTCTCAGCGGCAGAGTTACTGGTTCACATGGTCTCAGCGACAGAGTCACCGGTTCACATGGTCTCTCAGCGACACAGTCGCCGGTTCACATGGTCTCGGTGGCAGTCGCCGGTTCGCATGGTCTCAGTAGCAGTCGCAGGTTCGCATGGTCTCAGTGGCAGTCGCCGGTTTGCATGGTCGTAGCGGCACAGTTACTGGTTTGCATGGTCTCAGAGGCAGAGTTACTGGTTCACATGGTCTCAGCGACAAAGTTATTGCTTCACATGGTCTCAGCGGCAGAGTTACTGGTTCACATGGTCTCAGCGACAGAGTCACCGGTTCACATGGTCTCTCAGCGACAGAGTTCGGTTCGCATGGTCTCGGTGGCAGTCGCCGGTTCGCATGGTCTCAGTAGCAGTCGCAGGTTCGCATGGTCTTAGCGGCAGAGTTACTGGTTTGCATGGTCTCAGAGGCAGAGTTACTGGTTTACATGGTCTCAGCGACAAAGTTACTGCTTCACATGGTCTCAGCGGCAGAGTTACAGGTTCACATGGTCTCAGCGACAGAGTCACCGGTTCACATGGTCTCTCAGCGACACAGTCGCCGGTTCACATGGTCTCGGTGGCAGTCGCCGGTTCGCATGGTCTCAGTAGCAGTCGCAGGTTCGCATGGTCTCAGTGGCAGTCGCCGGTTCGCATGGTCGTAGCGGCACAGTTACTGGTTTGCATGGTCTCAGAGGCAGAGTTACTGGTTCACATGGTCTCAGCGACAAAGTTATTGCTTCACATGGTCTCAGCGGCAGAGTTACTGGTTCACATGGTCTCAGCGACAGAGTCACCGGTTCACATGGTCTCTCAGCGACACAGTCGCCGGTTCGCATGGTCTCGGTGGCAGTCGCCGGTTCGCATGGTCTCAGTAGCAGTCGCAGGTTCGCATGGTCTCAGTGGCAGTCGCCGGTTCGCATGGTCTTAGCGGCAGAGTTACTGGTTTGCATGGTCTCAGAGGCAGAGTTACTGGTTTACATGGTCTCAGCGACAAAGTTACTGCTTCACATGGTCTCAGCGGCAGAGTTACTGGTTCACATGGTCTCAGCGACAGAGTCACCGGTTCACATGGTCTCTCAGCGACACAGTCGCCGGTTCACATGGTCTCGGTGGCAGTCGCCGGTTCGCATGGTCTCAGTAGCAGTCGCAGGTTCGCATGGTCTCAGTGGCAGTCGCCGGTTCGCATGGTCTTAGCGGCAGAGTTACTGGTTTGCATGGTCTCAGAGGCAGAGTTACTGGTTTACATGGTCTCAGCGACAAAGTTACTGCTTCACATGGTCTCAGCGGCAGAGTTACTGGTTCACATGGTCTCAGCGACAGAGTCACCGGTTCACATGGTCTCTCAGCGACACAGTCGCCGGTTCACATGGTCTCGGTGGCAGTCGCCGGTTCGCATGGTCTCAGTAACAGTCGCAGGTTCGCATGGTCTCAGTGGCAGTCGCCGGTTCGCATGGTCGTAGCGGCAGAGTTACTGGTTTGCATGGTCTCAGAGGCAGAGTTACTGGTTTACATGGTCTCAGCGACAAAGTTACTGCTTCACATGGTCTCAGCGGCAGAGTTACTGGTTCACATGGTCTCAGCGACAGAGTCACCGGTTCACATGGTCTCTCAGCGACACAGTCGCCGGTTCACATGGTCTCGGTGGCAGTCGCCGGTTCGCATGGTCTCAGTAGCAGTCGCAGGTTCGCATGGTCTCAGTGGCAGTCGCCGGTTTGCATGGTCGTAGCGGCACAGTTACTGGTTTGCATGGTCTCAGAGGCAGAGTTACTGGTTCACATGGTCTCAGCGACAAAGTTATTGCTTCACATGGTCTCAGCGGCAGAGTTACTGGTTCACATGGTCTCAGCGACAGAGTCACCGGTTCACATGGTCTCTCAGCGACAGAGTTCGGTTCGCATGGTCTCGGTGGCAGTCGCCGGTTCGCATGGTCTCAGTAGCAGTCGCAGGTTCGCATGGTCTCAGTGGCAGTCGCCGGTTCGCATGGTCTTAGCGGCAGAGTTACTGGTTTGCATGGTCTCAGAGGCAGAGTTACTGGTTTACATGGTCTCAGCGACAAAGTTACTGCTTCACATGGTCTCAGCGGCAGAGTTACAGGTTCACATGGTCTCAGCGACAGAGTCACCGGTTCACATGGTCTCTCAGCGACACAGTCGCCGGTTCACATGGTCTCGGTGGCAGTCGCCGGTTCGCATGGTCTCAGTAGCAGTCGCAGGTTCGCATGGTCTCAGTGGCAGTCGCCGGTTCGCATGGTCGTAGCGGCACAGTTACTGGTTTGCATGGTCTCAGAGGCAGAGTTACTGGTTCACATGGTCTCAGCGACAAAGTTATTGCTTCACATGGTCTCAGCGGCAGAGTTACTGGTTCACATGGTCTCAGCGACAGAGTCACCGGTTCACATGGTCTCTCAGCGACACAGTCGCCGGTTCGCATGGTCTCGGTGGCAGTCGCCGGTTCGCATGGTCTCAGTAGCAGTCGCAGGTTCGCATGGTCTCAGTGGCAGTCGCCGGTTCGCATGGTCTTAGCGGCAGAGTTACTGGTTTGCATGGTCTCAGAGGCAGAGTTACTGGTTTACATGGTCTCAGCGACAAAGTTACTGCTTCACATGGTCTCAGCGGCAGAGTTACTGGTTCACATGGTCTCAGCGACAGAGTCACCGGTTCACATGGTCTCTCAGCGACACAGTCGCCGGTTCACATGGTCTCGGTGGCAGTCGCCGGTTCGCATGGTCTCAGTAGCAGTCGCAGGTTCGCATGGTCTCAGTGGCAGTCGCCGGTTCGCATGGTCTTAGCGGCAGAGTTACTGGTTTGCATGGTCTCAGAGGCAGAGTTACTGGTTTACATGGTCTCAGCGACAAAGTTACTGCTTCACATGGTCTCAGCGGCAGAGTTACTGGTTCACATGGTCTCAGCGACAGAGTCACCGGTTCACATGGTCTCTCAGCGACACAGTCGCCGGTTCACATGGTCTCTCAGCGACACAGTCGCCGGTTCACATGGTCTCTCAGCGACACAGTCGCCGGTTCGCATGGTCTCGGTGGCAGTCGCCGGTTCGCATGGTCTCAGTAGCAGTCGCAGGTTCGCATGGTCTCAGTGGCAGTCGCCGGTTCGCATGGTCTTAGCGGCAGAGTTACTGGTTTGCATGGTCTCAGAGGCAGAGTTACTGGTTTACATGGTCTCAGCGACAAAGTTACTGCTTCACATGGTCTCAGCGGCAGAGTTACTGGTTCACATGGTCTCAGCGACAGAGTCACCGGTTCACATGGTCTCTCAGCGACACAGTCGCCGGTTCACATGGTCTCGGTGGCAGTCGCCGGTTCGCATGGTCTCAGTAGCAGTCGCAGGTTCGCATGGTCTCAGTGGCAGTCGCCGGTTCGCATGGTCGTAGCGGCACAGTTACTGGTTTGCATGGTCTCAGAGGCAGAGTTACTGGTTCACATGGTCTCAGCGACAAAGTTATTGCTTCACATGGTCTCAGCGGCAGAGTTACTGGTTCACATGGTCTCAGCGACAGAGTCACCGGTTCACATGGTCTCTCAGCGACACAGTCGCCGGTTCGCATGGTCTCGGTGGCAGTCGCCGGTTCGCATGGTCTCAGTAGCAGTCGCAGGTTCGCATGGTCTCAGTGGCAGTCGCCGGTTCGCATGGTCTTAGCGGCATAGTTACTGGTTTGCATGGTCTCAGAGGCAGAGTTACTGGTTTACATGGTCTCAGCGACAAAGTTACTGCTTCACATGGTCTCAGCGGCAGAGTTACTGGTTCACATGGTCTCAGCGACAGAGTCACCGGTTCACATGGTCTCTCAGCGACACAGTCGCCGGTTCACATGGTCTCGGTGGCAGTCGCCGGTTCGCATGGTCTCAGTAGCAGTCGCAGGTTCGCATGGTCTCAGTGGCAGTCGCCGGTTCGCATGGTCGTAGCGGCACAGTTACTGGTTTGCATGGTCTCAGAGGCAGAGTTACTGGTTTACATGGTCTCAGCGACAAAGTTACTGCTTCACATGGTCTCAGCGGCAGAGTTACTGGTTCACATGGTCTCAGCGACAGAGTCACCGGTTCACATGGTCTCTCAGCGACACAGTCGCCGGTTCACATGGTCTCGGTGGCAGTCGCCGGTTCGCATGGTCTCAGTAGCAGTCGCAGGTTCGCATGGTCTCAGTGGCAGTCGCCGGTTCGCATGGTCTTAGCGGCAGAGTTACTGGTTTGCATGGTCTCAGAGGCAGAGTTACTGGTTTACATGGTCTCAGCGACAAAGTTACTGCTTCACATGGTCTCAGCGGCAGAGTTACTGGTTCACATGGTCTCAGCGACAGAGTCACCGGTTCACATGGTCTCTCAGCGACACAGTCGCCGGTTCGCATGGTCTCGGTGGCAGTCGCCGGTTCGCATGGTCTCAGTAGCAGTCGCAGGTTCGCATGGTCTCAGTGGCAGTCGCCGGTTCGCATGGTCTTAGCGGCAGAGTTACTGGTTTGCATGGTCTCAGAGGCAGAGTTACTGGTTTACATGGTCTCAGCGACAAAGTTACTGCTTCACATGGTCTCAGCGGCAGAGTTACTGGTTCACATGGTCTCAGCGACAGAGTCACCGGTTCACATGGTCTCTCAGCGACAGAGTTCGGTTCGCATGGTCTCGGTGGCAGTCGCCGGTTCGCATGGTCTCAGTAGCAGTCGCAGGTTCGCATGGTCTCAGTGGCAGTCGCCGGTTCGCATGGTCTTAGCGGCAGAGTTACTGGTTTGCATGGTCTCAGAGGCAGAGTTACTGGTTTACATGGTCTCAGCGACAAAGTTACTGCTTCACATGGTCTCAGCGGCAGAGTTACTGGTTCACATGGTCTCAGCGACAGAGTCACCGGTTCACATGGTCTCTCAGCGACAGAGTTCGGTTCGCATGGTCTCGGTGGCAGTCGCCGGTTCGCATGGTCTCAGTAGCAGTCGCAGGTTCGCATGGTCTCAGTGGCAGTCGCCGGTTCGCATGGTCTTAGCGGCAGAGTTACTGGTTTGCATGGTCTCAGAGGCAGAGTTACTGGTTTACATGGTCTCAGCGACAAAGTTACTGCTTCACATGGTCTCAGCGGCAGAGTTACTGGTTCACATGGTCTCAGCGACAGAGTCACCGGTTCACATGGTCTCTCAGCGACACAGTCGCCGGTTCGCATGGTCTCGGTGGCAGTCGCCGGTTCGCATGGTCTCAGTAGCAGTCGCAGGTTCGCATGGTCTCAGTGGCAGTCGCCGGTTCGCATGGTCTTAGCGGCAGAGTTACTGGTTTGCATGGTCTCAGAGGCAGAGTTACTGGTTTACATGGTCTCAGCGACAAAGTTACTGCTTCACATGGTCTCAGCGGCAGAGTTACTGGTTCACATGGTCTCAGCGACAGAGTCACCGGTTCACATGGTCTCTCAGCGACACAGTCGCCGGTTCACATGGTCTCGGTGGCAGTCGCCGGTTCGCATGGTCTCAGTAGCAGTCGCAGGTTCGCATGGTCTCAGTGGCAGTCGCCGGTTCGCATGGTCGTAGCGGCAGAGTTACTGGTTTGCATGGTCTCAGAGGCAGAGTTACTGGTTTACATGGTCTCAGCGTCAAAGTTACTGCTTCACATGGTCTCAGCGGCAGAGTTACTGGTTCACATGGTCTCAGCGACAGAGTCACCGGTTCACATGGTCTCTCAGCGACACAGTCGCCGGTTCACATGGTCTCGGTGGCAGTCGCCGGTTCGCATGGTCTCAGTAGCAGTCGCAGGTTCGCATGGTCTCAGTGGCAGTCGCCGGTTTGCATGGTCGTAGCGGCACAGTTACTGGTTTGCATGGTCTCAGAGGCAGAGTTACTGGTTCACATGGTCTCAGCGACAAAGTTATTGCTTCACATGGTCTCAGCGGCAGAGTTACTGGTTCACATGGTCTCAGCGACAGAGTCACCGGTTCACATGGTCTCTCAGCGACACAGTCGCCGGTTCGCATGGTCTCGGTGGCAGTCGCCGGTTCGCATGGTCTCAGTAGCAGTCGCAGGTTCGCATGGTCTCAGTGGCAGTCGCCGGTTCGCATGGTCTTAGCGGCAGAGTTACTGGTTTGCATGGTCTCAGAGGCAGAGTTACTGGTTTACATGGTCTCAGCGACAAAGTTACTGCTTCACATGGTCTCAGCGGCAGAGTTACTGGTTCACATGGTCTCAGCGACAGAGTCACCGGTTCACATGGTCTCTCAGCGACACAGTCGCCGGTTCACATGGTCTCGGTGGCAGTCGCCGGTTCGCATGGTCTCAGTAGCAGTCGCAGGTTCGCATGGTCTCAGTGGCAGTCGCCGGTTCGCATGGTCGTAGCGGCACAATTACTGGTTTGCATGGTCTCAGAGGCAGAGTTACTGGTTCACATGGTCTCAGCGACAAAGTTATTGCTTCACATGGTCTCAGCGGCAGAGTTACTGGTTCACATGGTCTCAGCGACAGAGTCACCGGTTCACATGGTCTCTCAGCGACACAGTCGCCGGTTCGCATGGTCTCGGTGGCAGTCGCCGGTTCGCATGGTCTCAGTAGCAGTCGCAGGTTCGCATGGTCTCAGTGGCAGTCGCCGGTTCGCATGGTCTTAGCGGCAGAGTTACTGGTTTGCATGGTCTCAGAGGCAGAGTTACTGGTTTACATGGTCTCAGCGACAAAGTTACTGCTTCACATGGTCTCAGCGGCAGAGTTACTGGTTCACATGGTCTCAGCGACAGAGTCACCGGTTCACATGGTCTCTCAGCGACACAGTCGCCGGTTCACAAGGTCTCGGTGGCAGTCGCCGGTTCGCATGGTCTCAGTAGCAGTCGCAGGTTCGAATGGTCTCAGTGGCAGTCGCCGGTTCGCATGGTCTTAGCGGCAGAGTTACTGGTTTGCATGGTCTCAGAGGCAGAGTTACTGGTTTACATGGTCTCAGCGACAAAGTTACTGCTTCACATGGTCTCAGCGGCAGAGTTACTGGTTCACATGGTCTCAGCGACAGAGTCACCGGTTCACATGGTCTCTCAGCGACACAGTCGCCGGTTCACATGGTCTCGGTGGCAGTCGCCGGTTCGCATGGTCTCAGTAGCAGTCGCAGGTTCGCATGGTCTCAGTGGCAGTCGCCGGTTCGCATGGTCGTAGCGGCAGAGTTACTGGTTTGCATGGTCTCAGAGGCAGAGTTACTGGTTTACATGGTCTCAGCGACAAAGTTACTGCTTCACATGGTCTCAGCGGCAGAGTTACTGGTTCACATGGTCTCAGCGACAGAGTCACCGGTTCACATGGTCTCTCAGCGACACAGTCGCCGGTTCACATGGTCTCGGTGGCAGTCGCCGGTTCGCATGGTCTCAGTAGCAGTCGCAGGTTCGCATGGTCTCAGTGGCAGTCGCCGGTTTGCATGGTCGTAGCGGCACAGTTACTGGTTTGCATGGTCTCAGAGGCAGAGTTACTGGTTCACATGGTCTCAGCGACAAAGTTATTGCTTCACATGGTCTCAGCGGCAGAGTTACTGGTTCACATGGTCTCAGCGACAGAGTCACCGGTTCACATGGTCTCTCAGCGACAGAGTTCGGTTCGCATGGTCTCGGTGGCAGTCGCCGGTTCGCATGGTCTCAGTAGCAGTCGCAGGTTCGCATGGTCTCAGTGGCAGTCGCCGGTTCGCATGGTCTTAGCGGCAGAGTTACTGGTTTGCATGGTCTCAGAGGCAGAGTTACTGGTTTACATGGTCTCAGCGACAAAGTTACTGCTTCACATGGTCTCAGCGGCAGAGTTACAGGTTCACATGGTCTCAGCGACAGAGTCACCGGTTCACATGGTCTCTCAGCGACACAGTCGCCGGTTCACATGGTCTCGGTGGCAGTCGCCGGTTCGCATGGTCTCAGTAGCAGTCGCAGGTTCGCATGGTCTCAGTGGCAGTCGCCGGTTCGCATGGTCGTAGCGGCACAGTTACTGGTTTGCATGGTCTCAGCGACAAAGTTATTGCTTCACATGGTCTCAGCGGCAGAGTTACTGGTTCACATGGTCTCAGCGACAGAGTCACCGGTTCACATGGTCTCTCAGCGACACAGTCGCCGGTTCGTATGGTCTCGGTGGCAGTCGCCGGTTCGCATGGTCTCAGTAGCAGTCGCAGGTTCGCATGGTCTCAGTGGCAGTCGCCGGTTCGCATGGTCTTAGCGGCAGAGTTACTGGTTTGCATGGTCTCAGAGGCAGAGTTACTGGTTCACATGGTCTCAGCGACAAAGTTATTGCTTCACATGGTCTCAGCGGCAGAGTTACTGGTTCACATGGTCTCAGCGACAGAGTCACCGGTTCACATGGTCTCTCAGCGACACAGTCGCCGGTTCGCATGGTCTCGGTGGCAGTCGCCGGTTCGCATGGTCTCAGTAGCAGTCGCAGGTTCGCATGGTCTCAGTGGCAGTCGCCGGTTCGCATGGTCTTAGCGGCAGAGTTACTGGTTTGCATGGTCTCAGAGGCAGAGTTACTGGTTTACATGGTCTCAGCGACAAAGTTACTGCTTCACATGGTCTCAGCGGCAGAGTTACTGGTTCACATGGTCTCAGCGACAGAGTCACCGGTTCACATGGTCTCTCAGCGACACAGTCGCCGGTTCACATGGTCTCGGTGGCAGTCGCCGGTTCGCATGGTCTCAGTAGCAGTCGCAGGTTCGCATGGTCTCAGTGGCAGTCGCCGGTTCGCATGGTCGTAGCGGCACAATTACTGGTTTGCATGGTCTCAGAGGCAGAGTTACTGGTTCACATGGTCTCAGCGACAAAGTTATTGCTTCACATGGTCTCAGCGGCAGAGTTACTGGTTCACATGGTCTCAGCGACAGAGTCACCGGTTCACATGGTCTCTCAGCGACACAGTCGCCGGTTCGCATGGTCTCGGTGGCAGTCGCCGGTTCGCATGGTCTCAGTAGCAGTCGCAGGTTCGCATGGTCTCAGTGGCAGTCGCCGGTTCGCATGGTCTTAGCGGCAGAGTTACTGGTTTGCATGGTCTCAGAGGCAGAGTTACTGGTTTACATGGTCTCAGCGACAAAGTTACTGCTTCACATGGTCTCAGCGGCAGAGTTACTGGTTCACATGGTCTCAGCGACAGAGTCACCGGTTCACATGGTCTCTCAGCGACACAGTCGCCGGTTCACAAGGTCTCGGTGGCAGTCGCCGGTTCGCATGGTCTCAGTAGCAGTCGCAGGTTCGAATGGTCTCAGTGGCAGTCGCCGGTTCGCATGGTCTTAGCGGCAGAGTTACTGGTTTGCATGGTCTCAGAGGCAGAGTTACTGGTTTACATGGTCTCAGCGACAAAGTTACTGCTTCACATGGTCTCAGCGGCAGAGTTACTGGTTCACATGGTCTCAGCGACAGAGTCACCGGTTCACATGGTCTCTCAGCGACACAGTCGCCGGTTCACATGGTCTCGGTGGCAGTCGCCGGTTCGCATGGTCTCAGTAGCAGTCGCAGGTTCGCATGGTCTCAGTGGCAGTCGCCGGTTCGCATGGTCGTAGCGGCAGAGTTACTGGTTTGCATGGTCTCAGAGGCAGAGTTACTGGTTTACATGGTCTCAGCGACAAAGTTACTGCTTCACATGGTCTCAGCGGCAGAGTTACTGGTTCACATGGTCTCAGCGACAGAGTCACCGGTTCACATGGTCTCTCAGCGACACAGTCGCCGGTTCACATGGTCTCGGTGGCAGTCGCCGGTTCGCATGGTCTCAGTAGCAGTCGCAGGTTCGCATGGTCTCAGTGGCAGTCGCCGGTTTGCATGGTCGTAGCGGCACAGTTACTGGTTTGCATGGTCTCAGAGGCAGAGTTACTGGTTTACATGGTCTCAGCGACAAAGTTACTGCTTCACATGGTCTCAGCGGCAGAGTTACTGGTTCACATGGTCTCAGCGACAGAGTCACCGGTTCACATGGTCTCTCAGCGACACAGTCGCCGGTTCGCATGGTCTCGGTGGCAGTCGCCGGTTCGCATGGTCTCAGTAGCAGTCGCAGGTTCGCATGGTCTCAGTGGCAGTCGCCGGTTCGCATGGTCTTAGCGGCAGAGTTACTGGTTTGCATGGTCTCAGAGGCAGAGTTACTGGTTTACATGGTCTCAGCGACAAAGTTACTGCTTCACATGGTCTCAGCGGCAGAGTTACTGGTTCACATGGTCTCAGCGACAGAGTCACCGGTTCACATGGTCTCTCAGCGACACAGTCGCCGGTTCACATGGTCTCGGTGGCAGTCGCCGGTTCGCATGGTCTCAGTAGCAGTCGCAGGTTCGCATGGTCTCAGTGGCAGTCGCCGGTTCGCATGGTCGTAGCGGCAGAGTTACTGGTTTGCATGGTCTCAGAGGCAGAGTTACTGGTTTACATGGTCTCAGCGTCAAAGTTACTGCTTCACATGGTCTCAGCGGCAGAGTTACTGGTTCACATGGTCTCAGCGACAGAGTCACCGGTTCACATGGTCTCTCAGCGACACAGTCGCCGGTTCACATGGTCTCGGTGGCAGTCGCCGGTTCGCATGGTCTCAGTAGCAGTCGCAGGTTCGCATGGTCTCAGTGGCAGTCGCCGGTTTGCATGGTCGTAGCGGCACAGTTACTGGTTTGCATGGTCTCAGAGGCAGAGTTACTGGTTCACATGGTCTCAGCGACAAAGTTATTGCTTCACATGGTCTCAGCGGCAGAGTTACTGGTTCACATGGTCTCAGCGACAGAGTCACCGGTTCACATGGTCTCTCAGCGACACAGTCGCCGGTTCGCATGGTCTCGGTGGCAGTCGCCGGTTCGCATGGTCTCAGTAGCAGTCGCAGGTTCGCATGGTCTCAGTGGCAGTCGCCGGTTCGCATGGTCTTAGCGGCAGAGTTACTGGTTTGCATGGTCTCAGAGGCAGAGTTACTGGTTTACATGGTCTCAGCGACAAAGTTACTGCTTCACATGGTCTCAGCGGCAGAGTTACTGGTTCACATGGTCTCAGCGACAGAGTCACCGGTTCACATGGTCTCTCAGCGACACAGTCGCCGGTTCACATGGTCTCGGTGGCAGTCGCCGGTTCGCATGGTCTCAGTAGCAGTCGCAGGTTCGCATGGTCTCAGTGGCAGTCGCCGGTTCGCATGGTCGTAGCGGCACAATTACTGGTTTGCATGGTCTCAGAGGCAGAGTTACTGGTTCACATGGTCTCAGCGACAAAGTTATTGCTTCACATGGTCTCAGCGGCAGAGTTACTGGTTCACATGGTCTCAGCGACAGAGTCACCGGTTCACATGGTCTCTCAGCGACACAGTCGCCGGTTCGCATGGTCTCGGTGGCAGTCGCCGGTTCGCATGGTCTCAGTAGCAGTCGCAGGTTCGCATGGTCTCAGTGGCAGTCGCCGGTTCGCATGGTCTTAGCGGCAGAGTTACTGGTTTGCATGGTCTCAGAGGCAGAGTTACTGGTTTACATGGTCTCAGCGACAAAGTTACTGCTTCACATGGTCTCAGCGGCAGAGTTACTGGTTCACATGGTCTCAGCGACAGAGTCACCGGTTCACATGGTCTCTCAGCGACACAGTCGCCGGTTCACAAGGTCTCGGTGGCAGTCGCCGGTTCGCATGGTCTCAGTAGCAGTCGCAGGTTCGAATGGTCTCAGTGGCAGTCGCCGGTTCGCATGGTCTTAGCGGCAGAGTTACTGGTTTGCATGGTCTCAGAGGCAGAGTTACTGGTTTACATGGTCTCAGCGACAAAGTTACTGCTTCACATGGTCTCAGCGGCAGAGTTACTGGTTCACATGGTCTCAGCGACAGAGTCACCGGTTCACATGGTCTCTCAGCGACACAGTCGCCGGTTCGCATGGTCTCGGTGGCAGTCGCCGGTTCGCATGGTCTCAGTAGCAGTCGCAGGTTCGCATGGTCTCAGTGGCAGTCGCCGGTTCGCATGGTCGTAGCGGCAGAGTTACTGGTTTGCATGGTCTCAGAGGCAGAGTTACTGGTTTACATGGTCTCAGCGACAAAGTTACTGCTTCACATGGTCTCAGCGGCAGAGTTACTGGTTCACATGGTCTCAGCGACAGAGTCACCGGTTCACATGGTCTCTCAGCGACACAGTCGCCGGTTCACATGGTCTCGGTGGCAGTCGCCGGTTCGCATGGTCTCAGTAGCAGTCGCAGGTTCGCATGGTCTCAGTGGCAGTCGCCGGTTTGCATGGTCGTAGCGGCACAGTTACTGGTTTGCATGGTCTCAGAGGCAGAGTTACTGGTTCACATGGTCTCAGCGACAAAGTTATTGCTTCACATGGTCTCAGCGGCAGAGTTACTGGTTCACATGGTCTCAGCGACAGAGTCACCGGTTCACATGGTCTCTCAGCGACAGAGTTCGGTTCGCATGGTCTCGGTGGCAGTCGCCGGTTCGCATGGTCTCAGTAGCAGTCGCAGGTTCGCATGGTCTCAGTGGCAGTCGCCGGTTCGCATGGTCTTAGCGGCAGAGTTACTGGTTTGCATGGTCTCAGAGGCAGAGTTACTGGTTTACATGGTCTCAGCGACAAAGTTACTGCTTCACATGGTCTCAGCGGCAGAGTTACAGGTTCACATGGTCTCAGCGACAGAGTCACCGGTTCACATGGTCTCTCAGCGACACAGTCGCCGGTTCACATGGTCTCGGTGGCAGTCGCCGGTTCGCATGGTCTCAGTAGCAGTCGCAGGTTCGCATGGTCTCAGTGGCAGTCGCCGGTTCGCATGGTCGTAGCGGCACAGTTACTGGTTTGCATGGTCTCAGCGACAAAGTTATTGCTTCACATGGTCTCAGCGGCAGAGTTACTGGTTCACATGGTCTCAGCGACAGAGTCACCGGTTCACATGGTCTCTCAGCGACACAGTCGCCGGTTCGCATGGTCTCGGTGGCAGTCGCCGGTTCGCATGGTCTCAGTAGCAGTCGCAGGTTCGCATGGTCTCAGTGGCAGTCGCCGGTTCGCATGGTCTTAGCGGCAGAGTTACTGGTTTGCATGGTCTCAGAGGCAGAGTTACTGGTTCACATGGTCTCAGCGACAAAGTTATTGCTTCACATGGTCTCAGCGGCAGAGTTACTGGTTCACATGGTCTCAGCGACAGAGTCACCGGTTCACATGGTCTCTCAGCGACACAGTCGCCGGTTCGCATGGTCTCGGTGGCAGTCGCCGGTTCGCATGGTCTCAGTAGCAGTCGCAGGTTCGCATGGTCTCAGTGGCAGTCGCCGGTTCGCATGGTCTTAGCGGCAGAGTTACTGGTTTGCATGGTCTCAGAGGCAGAGTTACTGGTTTACATGGTCTCAGCGACAAAGTTACTGCTTCACATGGTCTCAGCGGCAGAGTTACTGGTTCACATGGTCTCAGCGACAGAGTCACCGGTTCACATGGTCTCTCAGCGACACAGTCGCCGGTTCACATGGTCTCGGTGGCAGTCGCCGGTTCGCATGGTCTCAGTAGCAGTCGCAGGTTCGCATGGTCTCAGTGGCAGTCGCCGGTTCGCATGGTCGTAGCGGCACAATTACTGGTTTGCATGGTCTCAGAGGCAGAGTTACTGGTTCACATGGTCTCAGCGACAAAGTTATTGCTTCACATGGTCTCAGCGGCAGAGTTACTGGTTCACATGGTCTCAGCGACAGAGTCACCGGTTCACATGGTCTCTCAGCGACACAGTCGCCGGTTCGCATGGTCTCGGTGGCAGTCGCCGGTTCGCATGGTCTCAGTAGCAGTCGCAGGTTCGCATGGTCTCAGTGGCAGTCGCCGGTTCGCATGGTCTTAGCGGCAGAGTTACTGGTTTGCATGGTCTCAGAGGCAGAGTTACTGGTTTACATGGTCTCAGCGACAAAGTTACTGCTTCACATGGTCTCAGCGGCAGAGTTACTGGTTCACATGGTCTCAGCGACAGAGTCACCGGTTCACATGGTCTCTCAGCGACACAGTCGCCGGTTCACAAGGTCTCGGTGGCAGTCGCCGGTTCGCATGGTCTCAGTAGCAGTCGCAGGTTCGAATGGTCTCAGTGGCAGTCGCCGGTTCGCATGGTCTTAGCGGCAGAGTTACTGGTTTGCATGGTCTCAGAGGCAGAGTTACTGGTTTACATGGTCTCAGCGACAAAGTTACTGCTTCACATGGTCTCAGCGGCAGAGTTACTGGTTCACATGGTCTCAGCGACAGAGTCACCGGTTCACATGGTCTCTCAGCGACACAGTCGCCGGTTCACATGGTCTCGGTGGCAGTCGCCGGTTCGCATGGTCTCAGTAGCAGTCGCAGGTTCGCATGGTCTCAGTGGCAGTCGCCGGTTCGCATGGTCGTAGCGGCAGAGTTACTGGTTTGCATGGTCTCAGAGGCAGAGTTACTGGTTTACATGGTCTCAGCGACAAAGTTACTGCTTCACATGGTCTCAGCGGCAGAGTTACTGGTTCACATGGTCTCAGCGACAGAGTCACCGGTTCACATGGTCTCTCAGCGACACAGTCGCCGGTTCACATGGTCTCGGTGGCAGTCGCCGGTTCGCATGGTCTCAGTAGCAGTCGCAGGTTCGCATGGTCTCAGTGGCAGTCGCCGGTTTGCATGGTCGTAGCGGCACAGTTACTGGTTTGCATGGTCTCAGAGGCAGAGTTACTGGTTCACATGGTCTCAGCGACAAAGTTATTGCTTCACATGGTCTCAGCGGCAGAGTTACTGGTTCACATGGTCTCAGCGACAGAGTCACCGGTTCACATGGTCTCTCAGCGACAGAGTTCGGTTCGCATGGTCTCGGTGGCAGTCGCCGGTTCGCATGGTCTCAGTAGCAGTCGCAGGTTCGCATGGTCTCAGTGGCAGTCGCCGGTTCGCATGGTCTTAGCGGCAGAGTTACTGGTTTGCATGGTCTCAGAGGCAGAGTTACTGGTTTACATGGTCTCAGCGACAAAGTTACTGCTTCACATGGTCTCAGCGGCAGAGTTACAGGTTCACATGGTCTCAGCGACAGAGTCACCGGTTCACATGGTCTCTCAGCGACACAGTCGCCGGTTCACATGGTCTCGGTGGCAGTCGCCGGTTCGCATGGTCTCAGTAGCAGTCGCAGGTTCGCATGGTCTCAGTGGCAGTCGCCGGTTCGCATGGTCGTAGCGGCACAGTTACTGGTTTGCATGGTCTCAGCGACAAAGTTATTGCTTCACATGGTCTCAGCGGCAGAGTTACTGGTTCACATGGTCTCAGCGACAGAGTCACCGGTTCACATGGTCTCTCAGCGACACAGTCGCCGGTTCGCATGGTCTCGGTGGCAGTCGCCGGTTCGCATGGTCTCAGTAGCAGTCGCAGGTTCGCATGGTCTCAGTGGCAGTCGCCGGTTCGCATGGTCTTAGCGGCAGAGTTACTGGTTTGCATGGTCTCAGAGGCAGAGTTACTGGTTTACATGGTCTCAGCGACAAAGTTACTGCTTCACATGGTCTCAGCGGCAGAGTTACTGGTTCACATGGTCTCAGCGACAGAGTCACCGGTTCACATGGTCTCTCAGCGACACAGTCGCCGGTTCACATGGTCTCGGTGGCAGTCGCCGGTTCGCATGGTCTCAGTAGCAGTCGCAGGTTCGCATGGTCTCAGTGGCAGTCGCCGGTTCGCATGGTCTTAGCGGCAGAGTTACTGGTTTGCATGGTCTCAGAGGCAGAGTTACTGGTTTACATGGTCTCAGCGACAAAGTTACTGCTTCACATGGTCTCAGCGGCAGAGTTACTGGTTCACATGGTCTCAGCGACAGAGTCACCGGTTCACATGGTCTCTCAGCGACACAGTCGCCGGTTCACATGGTCTCTCAGCGACACAGTCGCCGGTTCACATGGTCTCTCAGCGACACAGTCGCCGGTTCGCATGGTCTCGGTGGCAGTCGCCGGTTCGCATGGTCTCAGTAGCAGTCGCAGGTTCGCATGGTCTCAGTGGCAGTCGCCGGTTCGCATGGTCGTAGCGGCACAGTTACTGGTTTGCATGGTCTCAGAGGCAGAGTTACTGGTTCACATGGTCTCAGCGACAAAGTTATTGCTTCACATGGTCTCAGCGGCAGAGTTACTGGTTCACATGGTCTCAGCGACAGAGTCACCGGTTCACATGGTCTCTCAGCGACACAGTCGCCGGTTCGCATGGTCTCGGTGGCAGTCGCCGGTTCGCATGGTCTCAGTAGCAGTCGCAGGTTCGCATGGTCTCAGTGGCAGTCGCCGGTTCGCATGGTCTTAGAGGCAGAGTTACTGGTTTGCATGGTCTCAGAGGCAGAGTTACTGGTTTACATGGTCTCAGCGACAAAGTTACTGCTTCACATGGTCTCAGCGGCAGAGTTACTGGTTCACATGGTCTCAGCGACAGAGTCACCGGTTCACATGGTCTCTCAGCGACACAGTCGCCGGTTCGCATGGTCTCGGTGGCAGTCGCCGGTTCGCATGGTCTCAGTAGCAGTCGCAGGTTCGCATGGTCTCAGTGGCAGTCGCCGGTTCGCATGGTCGTAGCGGCACAGTTACTGGTTTGCATGGTCTCAGAGGCAGAGTTACTGGTTTACATGGTCTCAGCGACAAAGTTACTGCTTCACATGGTCTCAGCGGCAGAGTTACTGGTTCACATGGTCTCAGCGACAGAGTCACCGGTTCACATGGTCTCTCAGCGACACAGTCGCCGGTTCACATGGTCTCGTTGGCAGTCGCCGGTTCGCATGGTCTCAGTAGCAGTCGCAGGTTCGCATGGTCTCAGTGGCAGTCGCCGGTTCGCATGGTCTTAGCGGCAGAGTTACTGGTTTGCATGGTCTCAGAGGCAGAGTTACTGGTTTACATGGTCTCAGCGACAAAGTTACTGCTTCACATGGTCTCAGCGGCAGAGTTACTGGTTCACATGGTCTCAGCGACAGAGTCACCGGTTCACATGGTCTCTCAGCGACACAGTCGCCGGTTCGCATGGTCTCGGTGGCAGTCGCCGGTTCGCATGGTCTCAGTAGCAGTCGCAGGTTCGCATGGTCTCAGTGGCAGTCGCCGGTTCGCATGGTCTTAGCGGCAGAGTTACTGGTTTGCATGGTCTCAGAGGCAGAGTTACTGGTTTACATGGTCTCAGCGACAAAGTTACTGCTTCACATGGTCTCAGCGGCAGAGTTACTGGTTCACATGGTCTCAGCGACAGAGTCACCGGTTCACATGGTCTCTCAGCGACACAGTCGCCGGTTCACATGGTCTCGGTGGCAGTCGCCGGTTCGCATGGTCTCAGTAGCAGTCGCAGGTTCGCATGGTCTCAGTGGCAGTCACCGGTTCGCATGGTCGTAGCGGCAGAGTTACTGGTTTGCATGGTCTCAGAGGCAGAGTTACTGGTTTACATGGTCTCAGCGACAAAGTTACTGCTTCACATGGTCTCAGCGGCAGAGTTACTGGTTCACATGGTCTCAGCGACAGAGTCACCGGTTCACATGGTCTCTCAGCGACACAGTCGCCGGTTCACATGGTCTCGGTGGCAGTCGCCGGTTCGCATGGTCTCAGTAGCAGTCGCAGGTTCGCATGGTCTCAGTGGCAGTCGCCGGTTTGCATGGTCGTAGCGGCACAGTTACTGGTTTGCATGGTCTCAGAGGCAGAGTTACTGGTTCACATGGTCTCAGCGACAAAGTTATTGCTTCACATGGTCTCAGCGGCAGAGTTACTGGTTCACATGGTCTCAGCGACAGAGTCACCGGTTCACATGGTCTCTCAGCGACACAGTCGCCGGTTCGCATGGTCTCGGTGGCAGTCGCCGGTTCGCATGGTCTCAGTAGCAGTCGCAGGTTCGCATGGTCTCAGTGGCAGTCGCCGGTTCGCATGGTCTTAGCGGCAGAGTTACTGGTTTGCATGGTCTCAGAGGCAGAGTTACTGGTTTACATGGTCTCAGCGACAAAGTTACTGCTTCACATGGTCTCAGCGGCAGAGTTACTGGTTCACATGGTCTCAGCGACAGAGTCACCGGTTCACATGGTCTCTCAGCGACACAGTCGCCGGTTCACATGGTCTCGGTGGCAGTCGCCGGTTCGCATGGTCTCAGTAGCAGTCGCAGGTTCGCATGGTCTCAGTGGCAGTCGCCGGTTCGCATGGTCGTAGCGGCACAGTTACTGGTTTGCATGGTCTCAGAGGCAGAGTTACTGGTTTACATGGTCTCAGCGACAAAGTTACTGCTTCACATGGTCTCAGCGGCAGAGTTACTGGTTCACATGGTCTCAGCGACAGAGTCACCGGTTCACATGGTCTCTGAGCGACACAGTCGCCGGTTCACATGGTCTCGGTGGCAGTCGCCGGTTCGCATGGTCTCAGTAGCAGTCGCAGGTTCGCATGGTCTCAGTGGCAGTCGCCGGTTCGCATGGTCGTAGCGGCACAGTTACTGGTTTGCATGGTCTCAGAGGCAGAGTTACTGGTTCACATGGTCTCAGCGACACAGTCGCCGGTTCGCATGGTCTCGGTGGCAGTCACCGGTTCGCATGGTCTCGGTGGCAGTCGCAGGTTCGCATGGTCTCAGTGGCAGTCGCCGGTTCGCATGGTCTTAGCGGCAGAGTTACTGGTTTGCATGGTCTCAGAGGCAGAGTTACTGGTTTACATGGTCTCAGCGACAAAGTTACTGCTTCACATGGTCTCAGCGGCAGAGTTACTGGTTCACATGGTCTCAGCGACAGAGTCACCGGTTCACATGGTCTCTCAGCGACACAGTCGCCGGTTCACATGGTCTCGGTGGCAGTCGCCGGTTCACATGGTCTCAGTAGCAGTCGCAGGTTCGCATGGTCTCAGTGGCAGTCGCCGGTTCGCATGGTCTTAGCGGCAGAGTTACTGGTTTGCATGGTCTCAGAGGCAGAGTTATTGGTTCACATGGTCTCAGCGACAAAGTTACTGCTTCACATGGTCTCAGCGGCAGAGTTACTGGTTCGCATGGTCTCAGCGACAAAGTTACTGCTTCACATGGTCTCAGCGGCAGAGTTACTGGTTCACATGGTCTCAGCGTCAGAGTCACCGGTTCACATGGTCTCTCAGCGACACAGTCGCCGGTTCGCATGGTCTCGGTGGCAGTCGCCGGTTCGCATGGTCTTAGCGGCAGAGTTACTGGTTTGCATGGTCTGAGAGGCAGAGTTCCTGGTTCACATGGTCTCAGCGACAAAGTTACTGCTTCACATGGTCTCAGCGGCAGAGTTACTGGTTCACATGGTCTCAGCGACAGAGTCACCGGTTCACATGGTCTCTCAGCGACAGAGTCACCGGTTCACATGGTCTCTCAGCGACACAGTCGCCGGTTCGCATGGTCTCGGTGGCAGTCGCAGGTTCGCATGGTGTCAGTGGCAGTCGCCGGTTCGCATGGTCTTAGCGGCAGAGTTACTGGTTTGCATGGTCTCAGAGGCAGAGTTACTGGTTTACATGGTCTCAGCGACAAAGTTACTGCTTCACATGGTCTCAGCGGCAGAGTTACTGGTTCACATGGTCTCAGCGACAGAGTCACCGGTTCACATGGTCTCTCAGCGACACAGTCGCCGGTTCGCATGGTCTCGGTGGCAGTCGCCAGTTCACATGGTCTCAGTAGCAGTCGTAGGTTCGCATGGTCTCAGTGGCAGTCGCCGGTTCGCATGGTCTTAGCGGCAGAGTTACTGGTTTGCATGGTCTCAGAGGCAGAGTTACTGGTTTACATGGTCTCAGCGACAAAGTTACTGCCTCACATGGTCTCAGCGGCAGAGTTACTGGTTCACATGGTCTCAGCGACAGAGTCACCGGTTCACATGGTCTCTCAGCGACACAGTCGCCGGTTCGCATGGTCTCGGTGGCAGTCGCCGGTTCACATGGTCTCAGTAGCAGTCGCAGGTTCGCATGGTCTCAGTGGCCGTCGCCGGTTCGCATGGTCTTAGCGGCAGAGTTACTGGTTTGCATGGTCTCAGCGACAGAGTCAGAGGACAAATTTTCCGACGTTTCTATGTATAAATTATTTCTGTAGAGTGAAATTTGCGGCCTGGAGCGCAGTTTTCAAATTTATTTTTTGACAAATCTTCCTCTCCCTCTACACTCTGCTTGATGACATCACCACTCTTGACTCTCCATAGGGCAGCTGTTCTCAACCTTGGGGTCCCGACCCCAATTGGGGTCACGAGATGGTTTCTGGGGGTCGCCAAATCATTTTGGAAGTCAGCTCTGTCTCCACTGTGTTAAAGTGTTCATGTGTTAATGTGTTTTAGTCTTTTTGGTCAATTTGTGTCTTTTTTGGTAATTGTGTGTGGTTTTTTTTTTGGTGATTTTTTGTCTTTTATGGTGATTTTGTGTCTTTTTTGATCATTTGGTGGTCAATTTGTGTCTTTTTTTGGTAATTTTGTTTCCTTTTTTTGGTGATTTTGTGTCTGTTTTGGTAATTGTGTGTCTTTTTTGGTGATTTTGTGTCTTTTTTGGTGATTTTGTGTCTTTTTTGATCATTTGGTGGTCAATTTGTGCCTTTTTTGGTCATTTTGTTTCATTTTTTTGGTAATTTTGTGTCTTTTTTTGGTCATTTTATTTCTTTTTTTTGGTCATTTTGTGTCTTTTTGGTCATTTTGTTTCCTTTTTTAGTCATTTTATGTGTTTTTGTGTCTTTTTTGGGTCATTTTGTGTCTTTTTTTGTCATTTTGTGTCTTTTTTTGGGTCATTTTGTGTCTTTTTGGTCATTTTGTGTCTTTTCTGGTCATTTTGTTTCTTTTTTTGGGTCATTTTGTGTCTGTTTTTGGTCATTTTGTTTCCTTTTTTGGTCATTTTGTGTCTTTTTTTATCATTTGGTGGTCAATTTGTGTCTTTTTTTGTTCATTTTGTTTCCTTTTTTTTCGTCATTTTGTGTCTTTTTTGGTCATTTTGTGTCTTTTTTGGTCATTTTGTTTCTTTTTTTGGTCATTTTGTGTCATTTTTTGGTCATTTTGTTTCTTTTTTTGGTCATTTTGTGTCTTTTTTGGTCATTTTGTGTCTTTTTGGTTAATATGTGTCTTTTTTGGTCATTTTGTGTCTTGTTTAGTCATTTTGTGTCTTGTTTAGTCATTTTGTGTCTTTTTTTGGTCATTTTGTTTCTTTTTTTGGTCATTTTGTGTCTTTTTTTTATCATTTGGTGGTCAATTTGTGTCTTTTTGGTCATTTTGTTTCCTTTTTTTGGTCATTTTGTTTCTTTTTTTGTCATTTTGTGTCTTTTGGTAATTTTGCGTCTTTTGTGGTCATTTTGTTTAGTTTTTTTGGTCATTTTGTGTCTTTTTTTTGGTCATTTTGTTTCTTTTATGTCAATTTGTGTCTTTTTTGGTCATTTTGTTTTCTTTTTTTGGTCATTTTGTGTCTTTTTTGGTCATTTTGTTTCTTTTTTGGGTGATCTGAACTGTGCGTGTGAGATTGTGCGAGTGAGCGGGGGTCGCTGACAACATGCATGTTAAATTGGGGGTCGCGACTCAGAAAGGTTGAGAATAGCTGCCATAGGGTTACATTGGGGGAATTTTTTGACGTGTTTTTGCCCAATAATTTGCAAACTGTTTTCAAACCCTTAGAAAAGCCATAGCACACTTGTCATGGGTGAGCCGGTCGATTTGATACCTTTTTTGTGTATGTGCGGCCAAAACTCTGGGAGGAGTAGTCGACCGAAAAATGACACGGAAGAAACGGAAGAATAATAAAAAGAAGAAGAATAAGCCCGGTGAATAGTAGTTAGTGTGCTTTTGCAAGCAAGCACACAAAATAATTGACGTTCACGTTTCATCAACATTGGTGAAGCTCGTAATGCGCCATCTTCCTTATATCCAGTATCTTTGACCAAGCTAACGTTAGCTAATGTAGCTAACAAACAGTTAGCTTAAGTTAAAATGAGGCATAAATGAGAGACTGGCCTTCAAAAAAACACCTTCTCAAATATGTTAACAAATATATAAACTATTCAAAGCTGTACTCACCCAGTTCTACAGAAATTAACGGGTTTTGTTTGGAGAATATGTTTAGTGAACTATCGTCAGCTCCTGTTGAACCCTGTATCCATGGTAACATACAAACGCGATGTCGTCACACCAATGTCTCCGTTCACGTCTCCTCAGAGAAAATTTGTATTTATTTATTTATTTAAATTATTGACACATATTTACACCAGCAGGCACAAACAGCAGGCACAGTCAGTAAACTATTTTAACCCCTATTAAACCCAAATATTAAACTTTATAAAAGTGTATAGAATTTATTGTTAAAATCAGCAGTATTATGGAAAGTGTTCTCTATTATCTCCACGAAAAAGAAAATACCAAATAAATCATCACACAAATAAATTGTGACAAATATAAATAAACCAACAATTTGTGAATTAAAGAAATTTATTAAATCCATTACAGACATTATGTTATCTCATCATACATTTTCACATTACTTTGTAGGATATTATTGTATTTCATTATAAACTAATTTTTATTAGAAAATGTATAAGTCTGGTTTTATTTCATAATGGTATTGTTCCGTAACCGTATTGTTAATTTATGCATTTTAATCACCTCCAAAATTACTTTTAATCCAATTTTTAAACTAAGAATCTGATTTATATCAAATTTCAACAATAAATCATTTCTACCAATCACTCCAGATCTAATCAAAAATATTTCCAGAAAACAAACTTAATTTTACAATATCTAGTCACCTGAAATCTGTCATTTAAATGTATCATCAATGTAAACTGTAAGACAAACAATGCTCCTAATGTCATTTCACAACTTAATCCACAACTCAGACTACCTTATGATTATGGTCAACATTTAAACCCCACAAACTCAAAATGACCTGCAGCATGAGGAATAATTAAACTCTACAGGTTTGTCCCAAAATAATCACATGAATCAAAGTAGACAGCAGTGGCGTCTCTGTGCTCATCTAAGCATTGAGCAGTGCTTCTCTCTGGCTTGTCTCCCTGACTAAAGGGACAAAAGGAAGCTGATACTAATTAGAGCCACTCTGCCTCTCTCTCTCTCTCTCTCTCTCTCTCTCTCTCTCTCTCTCTCTCTCTCTCTCTCTCTCTCTCTCTCTCTCTCTCTCTCTCTCTCTCTCTCTCTCTCTCTCTTACCTATAAAATGTGACAAATAATAAAAAAATGCCTGTTATAATTTCACACAATATTAGTTTCTGAGCATGTATGACCAATAAAAGTATTACATCTTAAAATGACTAAAATGATGATTTGATTATTAAAAACAGCTGCAACGAGTTGATTAATCTGCTAATTGTTGCAGCTCTATTGTCACACTCTGATTAACAGCAAACCTAAATTAAAGCTCGTACTTTCCGCTCCCCGTCTCCTTCTTCTCCTTGTGGAAGACTTTTCCATCTGCCTGCTTCCTAAAGCTTAGTCTGACGTCGTCATTCAGCCCCTGGTCCTTCAGCTTCTGTTGGAGCTGAGAATCAATCAATCAATCAATCAATCAATCAATCAATCAATATCCTTTATTTAACCAGATAAAAACTAATTGAGATTAAAAACCTCTTTCCAAGAGTGGCCTGGCCAAGACGGCAGCACAAAAGCAAAATGGTTACGCTAAACACATAAGACACAAATAAAATACAGTCACACTAAAAGAAACGAGTTGGATGACAGGATTGCACAGAGCAATCACTAGATCCAATTGAGATTATTTCTCTGTCTTTTAAAATTGACTTGAATTCCCCCAGAGTTACAAGATGTGTCAGTTTGAAGTCCTTCTGCACATCGTTCCAGGTAGATGGGGCAGAACATTTAAAAGCCTTTTTGTCCAGTTCAGTTCTGACTCTCGGGACCTGCATCTGTATGAAGTCCTGAGAAGGCAGGCCATAGTGGCCGAGGCTTCCACTTGTGTAAACACAAGTATGTAGGCAGGAGTCCAAGAATAGATTTGTGAATAAATGTCAGACAGTGAGAGAGTCTACGGACATACAGAGATGGACAATGTGCAACAGCATATAAGGAACAGTGATGTACACGATAGCTGCAACCAGTAATAAAACACAAAGCACAGTGATATACAGCATCCAGTTTCTTTAAAAATTGATCAGGAGCATTCATCAAAAGCAGGTCTCCATAGTCCAACAAGGGTAAGAAGGTTGTGGTAATCAGATGTTTTCTTACTTGCAATGAAAAACGTGATTTATTTCTAAAAAAGAAGCCCAATTTCAGTTTAGAAACAAGTTTATCAATGTGCAATTTAAAGGACAGGTTGTCATCAATTAGAATGCCGAGGTATTTGTAAGATGTAACCAGATCAATTAAAACCCCTTGAACATTTGACAATCTAGGAAGGTGAGATGGAGTCTGCTTGCCATTTGAAAATAGCATGGTCTTTGATTTTTCTGCATTCAGCACTAGCTTGAGCTGAGTCAAACAGAACTGAACAGTGTCAAAGGCCGACTGCCACAACTCAAGAGATTTTACAGCTGAAATAGAACAGCAATAAATTATGGTATCATCAGCATAAAAATGGAACACAGCATCAGACAAATTATCACAAAGATTATTCACATAAATTGTGAACAACAGTGGCCCTAAAATGGAACCTTGAGGAACACCTTTTAGAACAGGGAGGAAAGAAGAAAAAGGCCCAGCGGCCTGGACACGATCCATTCTATCTGATAAATACGGTGGCCCTGAAGTGCAAATCACAACAACAAATCAAGAAACACAACAACAAAACAGAAAACACAACAACAAAACAGAAAACACAACAACAAATCAAAAAACACAACGGCAAATCAAAAAATATAACGGCAAATCAAAAAACACAATGACAAATCAAAAAACACAACGGCAAATCAAACTAGAAAATTTCTAAAGAAATTTTGATTGTGTGCTTGCCTCTGGCCCTTGATTCTCGTTGCTTAAATCAGCAGTTAAACAGGGACTCTGTTCTGAGTTCACAGACACCTCATACAAGTCTGTAGGCCAAACGGTTCAAAAGTTAGTAAAAGGGGGCGTGGCTACTCAAAGGGGTTTGTGGCTTCAATCACCAGTTAAACAGGGACTCTGTCCTCAGTTCACAGACACCTCATACAAGTCTCTAGGACAAACGGTTCATTAGTTAGGAGGGGGGGGAGTCGGGGGCTGGGGGAGGTTTGGTAGCTAAGCAACCAGGTGGCCAGGTGGGGTCGACCAATCAGAGCAGAGCAATCAATGGAATGTTCCAGAAGAGTGGCCAGAGGTGGAAAAACTGAAATTTCTGGCCTCGAACAGAAAGCATTTTTGGCAAAACCATAATACCTATCATTGATCCGACTTCCCTTTGAGCTTCCTGAGTTCTTCCTGGACGTCTACATATGTTTGTTTTTTTAAGAAAAATGAAAAAATAGCTTTGATAGGGCGATCTAAAAAAACTGTTACATCTCCCCTTTTCAGAAATCTTCCTGCATTTTTAATATGGGAGCCAATGAGGCTGTTGGTGTGTGTTGGTGGCGCATCTGTGCGTCCTACTCCCAAACTATAACTTAGCTGTCACTAACTATATGACAGCTTTACCAGAGGATTGTGAGTGAGAATACAAATTTTCCTACGTTTCTATGTATAAATTATTTCTGTAGAGTGGAATTTGCGGCCTGGAGCGCAGTTTTCTAATTTATTTTTTGACAATTTTTTCTCTCCCTCTACACTCTGGCGATGATGTCACACACTGTGACACGAACATTCCGTGCAATATTGCACATCCATTATAATCTCAGAATTTCTCCAAAAATGATCATGGTCATTGAACAGGGATTGATAAAAAACTATATGACCTATCGAAATGTGGATTAATACACCGATACACAAGACTTGTGTCTGCTGTTTAAAGTTTAAATGGAGTCTCTAGGTGAAATTATGCTGGAGAAGTAGACGTTTAAAAATCTTGCACCAATCACGATCTCTGAGGTTAAGGATGCAATAAGTTCCCTGCAAAGTAACAAATCACCAGGACCTGATGGTTTTACCACAGAATTCTACAAGACCTATTCCGCAACTCTTGTACCGAGACTAGTAAAGGTTTTCAATGATGCTCGGGTAAAAGGTCTGTTACCACCCACAATGTCAGAGGCTTCAATTACACTGTTATTAAAAAAGGACAAAGATCCACTTCTTTGTAGTAGTTATAGACCGATTTCCCTTCTGAACGAGAGTCATATCGTCATTAGTCAATCCTGACCAGACTGGCTTCATTTCAGGAAGGCATTCATCTTCAAACACTCGTAGGTTACTTAATATTCTCTACTCTCCCTCTACTGACTCTCCCGAACTTGTCTTATCTTTAGATGCAGAAAAAGCGTTCGACCGTGTAGAGTGGAGATACCTTTTTTATGTTCTTAATAAATTTGGCCTTAGCCCTGACTTTGTGGATTGGATAAAACTTCTCTATGCTTCGCCTTTAGCCTCTGTCAGCACTAATGGTATTAAATCACGCCCATTCTCTCTACACAGAGGCACCCGACAGGGGTGTCCCCTCTCCCCGCTATTGTTTGCTTTGGCAGTCGAACCCCTGGCCATTTGATTGAGGAGTGAGAACAGGTTTGAGGGTATCACACGCCATGGACAGCTCCACAAAATTTCTTTTTATGCGGATGATCTTTTACTGTACATATCCAACCCTACCTCCAGTCTCCCTATAATTTTAGATATTTTTGAAAAATTTGGAAAGTACTCTGGTTACAAACTTAATTTGGAGAAAAGTGATTATATACCAATTAACACTGCCGCTGACCTTCTCCCGCACGGTCTCCCCCCCCTTTAGGAAGGCCACAAATGGTCTTAAATACCTTGGAATTGTAGTAACAAGATCATTTTCTGAACTGTTTACCAAAAATTACAACCCATTACTCGAACTTTGTAAACTTGATCTTGCCAGATGGTCCTCTCTCCCCCTCTCTTTGAGTGGGCGGGTCAATTTGATAAAAATGTCACTACTCCCAAAATTTCTTTACCTTTTTCAACATATACCTGTCTTCATAAGGAAATCTTTCTTTTCTAATCTGGATCAGTTGATTAGTTCTTTCCTTTGGAGCAATAAACGGGCACGAATTGGTCGAGCAGCCCTCCGGCTTCCTAAATCCCTGGGAGGATTAGCGCTCCCAAATTTCCGTTACTATTACTGGGCCTGTAATATCAACAAACTTCTCTTCTGGAATACTGGTAGAGCAGTACCCGAATGTCCGTGGTGGGCTGCGCTTGAAATTTCCTCCTCGAGTTTTTGCCTCTGGTCTGTGGTGTGCTCCCAACTACCATTGTTAGTTAAACAGGTTAGCCCTAATCCAATTGTAACGAACACGTTGATGATTTGGAATCAGTTCAGAAAGGCATTTGGCCTCCACATTCAGTCATGTCAGTCACCAATTTTTCGTAATCACCTTTTTGCTCCTTCATGCTCTGATCCAGCCTTTGGTACATGGTCTGAGAAGGGCCTTGCGACGCTTAATGACCTTTTTATTAGTGGTGTCTTCGCCTCGTTCACTGATTTGGCAGCAAAGTTTGATCTACCTAACACTCACCTTTTTCGGTTCTTTCAAATAAGACATTTTGTGAAATCTTGCTTCCCCCAGTTCCCGGGCAGACCCCCGGACTCTCTTATTGACCAATTCTTAACTCTCAATTCCCGGAAGAAAGGACTCATAGGGATTACATACAAACAAATTTACACGCTGTCCCCAGATCAACTAATCTCTCTAAGAGCTACTTGGGGTCAGGACCTTGGAGCTCCCTTATCTGATGAACAGTGGGAGAAGATATTAGATAATGTTCACTCGTCCTCCATTTGCGCAAGGCACAGCCTTCTTCAGTGTAAAATTTTGCATAGAACCTATCTTAATAATGCCAAGCTAGCCAAAATCTATCCCGACAGAGCAGACACATGCAACAGATGTGGACAGGCTCCGGCTGATCTTGTTCACATGTTTTTGTCTTGCCCTAAATTATCTGAGTTTTGGGCAGCAATATTTGAAACACTTAGTAAAACAACAGGTCAAATCATACTGTTCGAACCCCTCACTGCCCTCTTTGGATTGTACTCTCCACGCAATGAGAGTACATTGCGTACATTTTTTTTTTTTTTTACTATTTAGTATTGTGTCTCTTCACTTTCTGTTCCCTTGTTTGTAACCTGTGCCTTGCACATGTATGTCGTGAGTATGAATGGATTGAATGTGTGTAGTTCAGGGTGGGTGGGTGGGTGGTTACATCTGGGCTGATATGTCCATAATAACTGGATCTTAAGCTTGTTTTGGGACCATTGTCTTTTGTAAGAACTGTGATCCTGACTGTTTGTAAAGAAAGAAAAAACCAATAAAGAAAGTCTGGAAAAAAAATAAATAAATAAAAAATCTCCAATTATTGTTATTTTTCGCTCATTTTGCAATGCAAAATTTTGGGCAGTTTTTCGGGACTTATGTCGCGAAAAATTCGGTAGAGAAAAGTAATAGCACACCGCATACATGTTTCTCACACACACACACACACACATTTTGAGGTTAAAGGGCATAGGTTGCTGTATAAATAAATACTTGAAAAGGAATGCTTGTTGTAGGTATAATATAGTATCATAACATTACTAGTATTAATTGTTTGAAATCTCATCATAGTGTACACACACCGGCAGTAGCCCCCGTGGCCCTTTCAGAATTTCCCCAGAGGAAATTTTCTAGTTTGATTTGTCGTTGTGGTTTTTGATTTGCCGTTGTGTTTTTTGATTTGTCATTTTGTTTTCTGATTCGTCGTTGTGATTTGCACTTCAGGGCCACCGTAGATAAATAATTAGAGAACCAGTTTACAGCCTGTTTAGATGAGCCTAACATGTGGAGTTTATCTGCCAGGATGACATGGTCGACTGTGTCAAATACTTTTGACAAGTCTATAAAAAGAGCTGCACGATATTTTCGTCCTAGAGCCTCTATGATATCATTTACCACAGCAGCAGTTATGGTACTGTGCCGTTTACCAAAACCTGACTGATATATGATCATCTAAAAAGTATTTGAGTTGTTCACTGACCAACTCTTCTAAAACTTTGGAGAGAACACACAATTTAAAGATCGGCCTATAGTTGTTATGTTAACTATGGAGGGATCACCACCTTTCAGCAGGGGAACAACATAAGCAGTCTTCCATATTCTCTGAATCTTTTTTTCAGAAAGAGTTCAATTGAAAAATATGACACAGAGGTTCTGCTATAAAATCTGCAGCTGACCTCAAAAAGAAGGGCTCAAGATTGTCAGGTCCGGTAGATTTACTCAGATCCAATTGCTGTAGAGCCCTGAGGACCTCAGTTACATGAAAAGGAGTAAGATCGAATCCTGGAGCCATAGCATTAATAGGTGGTGGTTGAGGGCAAACCCCTTGGAGATTAGATTGAAGTGGGTGTGAGGACTCAAATAGAGATCCTGAAGAAACAAAGTGCCCATTAAAATAATTAAGAATGGCTGGTTTGTCAGCTAGAGTATGTGCACCTTTTAATATGCGAGCAGGCAATTCGTCTGTGGCTTCATCCCCAAATGAAGATTTGATTACTTTCCAAAACTTCTTAGGATCATTTAGGTTACGGGTAGTTTTATCTACATAAAAAAATCAGAATTAGCCTTTTTACCAAGGGAAGTAAAGCGATTCCTGAGCTGTTTAAATATCAGCCAGTCATCCTGGGATTTAGATTTTCTGGCCTTATCCCAGGCATCATCCCTTGCTTTGAGGACAACACAGGGGAGAACCAAGGATTATTTCTACCCTTCACTCTACATTTACAGAGAAGGGCATGTTTATTTATAATACTACTAAAAGCATCATAAATAGTACTTACAGGCCAGCTCTACATCATTAAAAAGTGAGATCCTGGACGAGTCAATGTGCCATAAATAATGATGAAACCCTGCTCACAGAAATGTTTAGAATCAGGTTTAAGGATAATATGTGGCCTTGATTTTGGGCTGCAGGACTACTGGAGACTAGCTGCTGCAGGCTAATGGAGGCTAGCTGCTGCCAGGCTGCTGGTAGCTTGCTGTTGCAGGGTTCGTGGAAACTAGCTGCTGCAGTGCTAGTGAAGGCTAGCTTTTGTCAGGCTGGTGGAGGCTCAAGGCTCAAAACAGTCCAGACAGTTCAAATAGTCCAGTGGGCCATACACTACCAGGTTTGTTCCAAAAAAAACTCCAGGCTATAAAAGCCCATGAGTAGGACCCGGCCTAAAACAAAATCCAAAGCAAAATCAACACTACAGTGTCCAAAAAACAAGATCCAGGATTCTCAGACTGGGAAAATAAATAAAAACTTTCAAAACATTCCAGATTCAATTTTCATAAAATAGAAGACATATGACGACTTAAAACCTTAAAATTCTGACTCTGTTTATTATTTTTTGTCTCTTTATCTGTTTCCTCCTCAGACTGTTTCTTTTACTGCTTTATTGTTAATTCACTCTCTGAGGGTCAATAAAGTTTCACCTTGATGCTTCCAACAGTCATTTGTTGCTCAGTTTTTACATAAAATTTGCATAAAAAGCAGATTTACCTGCTTCAGCATTGCCTCCATCACAGCAGGGTCATTGGGATCCACAGAGCTCTTCAGCCTCAGTCTGATCACTTGCTTTGAACTTGATTTTGGGACTTCTAAACAGAAAATCAAACATGATCAGTTCAGAGATTTCTGCTTGGATAATAATCAGCATCCTGTTGATATAGAGCTATACTGCAGGCCGCAACCAGGGGGCGGGGTTTATCAGTAAGTTAGAAGCAGCTACTTCCTCCATCTGTTGATATTCTCACATTTAAGTCAACACAAACTGATTATTTGCAGTTGGTGACACTGCACGCTTACATCAGCATGACACTGCATGCTCACATCAGCATCCTGAGTGTTGTTTTATGCTGCAGTCTGCTGGGGAGGCAGCATCAGACACAGAGATGCAAGGCAGTTGGACAGACTGGTGTAAAGAGCTGGTTCTGTGGTTGGAGCCAGGTTGGACACACTGAAGGAGGTGGTGGAGAGATGACCTGTCAAGATGTTCAAGGCCCATCCTGAAATACCCAGATCATCTGCTACACAAAACCTTTATGGACCAAAAAAACAGCAGTGGACGGCTCCTGTCTCTTGCAGGACAGAGAGATTCAAAAGATCCTTTGCTCCTACAGCCATGAGGCTGTCTCATTCTTCAAGAGATTCTACCAGACTAACTGAATTTACCCTTGGGGATGAATTAAGTAATTTTGATTTTGATTGATTGATTTGAGTGTTCACATTTATTGTCATGTGATGCTAAAGTAAATCTAATATAATTTTAATTCAATCGATTTTAAGGTTCTTTTATTAGTTTTTAAATGTCTTAATGGTCTTGGGCCATCTTATCTATCTGATATGCTTTTATCATAACAACCCTCGTGGGTCCTGAGGGCCTCTGGCACCGGCTTTTTAATTATTTCAAGAGTTAAAACTAAAACCTACGGGGTGGCAGCATTCAGCCATTATGGCCTGCGCCTATGGAACAGCCTGCCAGAGGGCATCAGGACGGCAGAGACTGTTGATGTTTTTAAAAGGAGGCTCAAGACTCACCTGTTTGGACTAGCTTTTAACTGATTACTTTACTATTTATTTAATTATTCACCTATTTAGTTATCTATTTACTTATTTAGTTGTTCATCACATCGTTTGTATTTTTCTTTCCCGTTGTATTTTAGTAATTATCAGAACCTGTTGCTTTTTAGTCTTTTAGTTTTTATCCAGTCCTGCCTTGCCATGTCTCTACACTGTCAATCAATAGTGCTATGTGGGAGTCTGAGTGTGTGATTGTGTGCGTGCGTGTCTATGTGCGTGTGTGTGCATGTATGTGTATGTGTACATACAGATGTGTATGTGGGGCTGGGAGGGGTGGGTTTTGTCTTTTTTTTTCATGTTTTAGCCTTGTTTTATTCTTTTTTTCTGTAAAGTACTTTGTGTTGCATTTAGGTGTATGAAAAGTGCTATATAAATAACGTTTGATTGATTGATTGATAAATCCTGTTTGAATCAGGGGTTACCACTCATTGATTCTGATTTTGATTTTGGTTCACCTGGACCGTAGCAGATGAATGCTCTCCTGTTGTTGCAGTTGATGTCCACCCATCTTCCAGAGGACCTGAAATCTGCTACTGCACAAGCCTCCGTCCCCTTGCTGTTATCAGGTTGCCCTGGCAACCAGTGGCTGAAGGAGGAGGTACTTCCATCAGACCATTTCCAGGAGTCTCTGAAAAGGCCAATCCAGACTCCTCCTGCTGGAACCAGCTCCTGGACCTTCTGGTTCTCTGTCTTGTCTCTCACACTGGCCAGGTCTGTGTGGTGTTCTCTGCAATAGCTCTGGGCCTCAGTCCAGGTCATGGAGATGTTGGTGAGGACAAATGTGACATTCAGCCCTGAAAATAGAGCAGAGAGAAGAGCTGTGCAGAGGCAACATGACACACAACATAGACGAATACTTAGTTTTTCTCCATATGAATCTTTTTCTCAGCAGTTTAATGTTTCTTAATGAATGTCAGCATGAAGCTGAAGTCACCGTGGAGCTGTGTGCATATGAACTCCTTTTCTTGCAGCCCTGTTGACTGAGACAGTGACGTGGGATAAACCTGTTAATGATGGAGCTATTTATATAAACCTGCAGCTTCTCACAGTGAAATGAAGGCAGGACTCACGTCCATCTGCTTTAAATGACCTTCATGTAACTGAAGACAGAGAGGCAGAGAGCAGCAGAGAAGGGGAGAGGTCAACAAGCTGAACTGGTATGTTTTACCTTCACTGCTCAATATTCTCACCTCTCACATCAGAGCAGACTGCCTGAATGTTGTCTGTGCAGCTGTCATCGTTCCATAGTCCATTACTATACATCTCTGTGCAGTGTTCTG